>NC_079519.1:15538924-15657895 GCF_000801105.2 Raphanus sativus
TTTTCCTCTCAAGGCTTGCTTTTCTCTAAGTTGTTCTAAGCTTGCCGTCAAAAACACTTAGCAGGAATATTTAAGCATTTCCATTAGGTTAAAAAATCGTCAGGGGCAATCTCGTAATTTGGTGAAGTCTTGGTGAAGTAGTCGGCTAAACCATTTCGTCCTCGATATCGATCGACAACACAGGATGTGTATCTATCGATTATAATCTTCTAGTACGCGGATCTTCTCAGCTACATCAATCGACAACTCAGTATGAGTATTGATCGATTATAATTGCAATGTTGACTTCCGACTTGGTCTTGAATGGTCAACTCGGGTGTATCATCTCTTGCATTCCAAAATGCTCCAAAAACATCACTTTCTCACGAAATGCTCTTGAACCTGAAAACATACCTAATAGGCTAGAAAACAGATTAAATATATAATAAAATACTAGTATACCATGGTTAAAAACGGGTAAAATCCATGGTATATCAACTCCCCCAGACTTACTCCTTTGCTTGTCCTCAAGCAAAACAGCAGTCTTTGAAAAGGTTTGAAAACAGCAGGAACTCAAAGATTCAAAATACTGAAGTCATCACTCTATGGGTTTGCAATTCATGTCTAAACATCTTAATCACAGAAGTTCATTATGCCTTATCCTAGCTTAGCAACCAAACTCATCTAGTCAACAACTTAGCAAATATCATCTAACATTCCCCTTTACTGACCTCATTTCTTAACATAAAATAAAGTGCAAGCTTTACCTTGGGAGTATCGATCAAAGGACACATGGATTCAACTCAAAAAGTATCTGAACACACAGGTTGTCTTCTCTGGTCCCTTTCTCCCCTCATATCTCTTCTCTGAATCTCTTATTAGTTTCAATTTCAACAGGTTTCGATGCCACATAGGTCATCTAGTCCATCTCATTGACATTTGCATTGTAACTCATACATTTTTGTACATTAAGTATAATACATTCGTTTCCACAATGTGATATGCTTGAGATCGAATACTGGGGTCGCAGGAGACACTCCTACCCCTCTCCTCTCAAGAAATCATTTCAATCTTTTATAACATAAACTTAGATCTTGAGACGCTGAAGAGAGAGAAGGAAGGGAACCAGAAACACACAGACTTTTTACCTTCCAGACTTGTAAGAGGATTCCGATCCAGTGATTTCCAAGCCCCAAGACAAGCAAATAAGTAAGAATTAGTGTTGGAGGTCAGCTTTGGTTCCTTCAAACAATCTTAGCTAGTGAATATAGATGACAGGTCGATCTACTTTAGCATCTTTAGTACTATCTGCAATCAGTAATCTAGGATGGTGCTAAAGAGTGGTCAGATAATCAAATAAAATCTATATCAATGTTCCTATTTAATACTTATATGAAAAATAATTTTGAAAAAACAATCTGAATAAAAACCAAAAGAAAAACACATATTAGTAAACTCCCCCCCCCCCAGACTTAAATTACACTGTCCCAGTGTAACACAGCCGGTAGTGAGGTAAATAAAATAAATCATAATTAATAAATATGTTGGGGTCAAAATCGGTCAAAACGAAATCGATGTCCGAAAGTCTCGGAAAAACATGAAAGATGTTAGAGCAACCTCGAGAGACTAATTGGTAATCGAGAAACCTTGGAAAAATATTTCGAGATTAATCATCTCGAAATCAACGGCTAGAAACATTTTCTACACGAGGAAAAACCTACGGAAAACTAAAAAACGCAAAAACACGCACAAGCCGAGGAACCGAGCAGCCGACTCCGGTCGCGGCCGTGGCCGCCGGGCGGCTAGCCCCCGTGCTGGCCGTAGCCGCCGGCGGCTAGCGCCCGTGCTGGCCTTGGCCGCCGGGCGGCTAGCCCCC
Organism: Raphanus sativus; assembly: GCF_000801105.2. Taxonomy (NCBI): domain Eukaryota; kingdom Viridiplantae; phylum Streptophyta; class Magnoliopsida; order Brassicales; family Brassicaceae; genus Raphanus; species Raphanus sativus. The sequence goes on from NC_079519.1 coordinate 15,540,780, forward strand.
GTGCTGGCTGTGGCCGCCGGCGGCTAGCGCCCGTGCTGGCCGTGGCCGCCGGGCGCTAGCCGTGGTTGCCGGGCGGCTAGCCCCGTGCTGGCTCGGGTCGTCGGACGGCTAGTCTTCGTGCGTAAGTTCTAGGCCCCCGGGTCGCCAGAAATCTGTGTTTCGCGACTTCCGAGATCCCGCAAACAAAACTCCTTTTCCTGCTGCAAGATTTCAGAGAACTCGTAAGACGTCAACGGACAGAAAGACTTTGTATAAAACGGTGATGGTTATCTTAAAACCCATTCGCCCCAGCAATGGATCAAAGATCTTCCGAAAGACTCGACATCCAAGTAGGAGCATTCTTTCAAAGAAATCGTAGAAAACAACGGAAAAGTTCAGAAGACGGCCCGAAAGGGACCAGACCCGAACGGACGGCCAATTTACGATTTTCTAAAAGATAGATACGACGGTTTACAATTATCTTCACATAACAAGATAAATGTTAAACTTCCGAAAGGATAAATGTCAAATTTCCGAAAGGATAAATGTCAACTTTCCCGATAAACACGAAGGCCGACGAAAATGGAAAAAGCCCAGCTCGCGGCAGACTCAGCCCATCAAGAATAGACCGTCATATGGGAGTATATAAGCAAGGCTAGGAGCAGAGGAAGGGGATCCGAAATCAGAAGAAAGAAACCACTCTAGAGCAACTTAGAACTTAGGCTTTTGTTTCCTTAGTGAGCTGCGACTCAACTAGGTTAGATCTAGGTTTTGAGACTAGCGACGATCGACAGCTCTTGCGGCCGAGATCTCGACCTGTTGTTCGAACGCTCTCCGCAAATTCGGAAATAAGATTCTTTCTTTTGCTCTCTTTATTTTACGCATTTATTTCCAAACTATACTCGTATTAACTTCGTCGTGCGTGGCCCAGCAAATAGCCGGGATCCTCGGGGAAAACTAGGTCAACTTAGTTTTCCTACGTTTAAACTTAACTAAAATCGACAGTGCGAATTTCGGTTCCCACAGTTTGGCGCTAGAAGGAGGGGGATACACGGATTTATCTTTCTCGCAACTACGCACGCCCAGTTAAGCATGACTGCTAACGAAGACAAGCAAACGCACGACGGACCAGCCGCCGATGCCAATGCTGAGAAGACTCCTACCGGAAACGTATCGACGGTCACTGCCGAGGCAAACACCGCGATGCTGGACCAGGTGAAGGAACTGTTCGCCACCGCCCAGAAACGATCGGAAGAACAAGAGAAACTAATGGCTTCACTCGCTAAACAGGTCAATACCTTAACAGCGAAAAGCAAACTCCCGCGCGGATCCACCAAGGTGAGGCGTGTCAGGAGGCTCGACTTCGGAACTACCAGAGACAAGAAAAAGATGCCCGAGAAAATCCCCGGAACTCATCCCTGACGATACCACTCAACGGGGCAGAAGAAAACGACGGATAACCTCCCATCTCCCGCAAGGGAAAACGAAGGAGACGACGTCGAAAGAATCAATCTGGATATCAGCGATCAATCGGATCCGTCCGACGAAGACGCCGACATCCACCACAGAAGGACCCGAAGTCAGTCAGCTCGACTGGCGGCAGCCTTCGAAAAACCCATGACAGAAGAGGAAGAAGACCTCTGGTCAGAGCAAGAGAGGTTGGCTGAAAACCAGACTCGGGCCTATCGCAGCCAATGTAGACAAAGGAGCGCGAACGGCGCCAACGAGATCCATGATTTGCGCGAGTACATCGCAAAAACTGCAGCCGAGGTGAAAGCGGTAAAATCGCAGATTCACCACGCAACCAGCACTGCCCCCGAGATCGACCTGCTCCTCGAGGAATCAAGAAAGACTCTGTTTACCTCTCGAATCACGGACGCACGAGTCTCAGATCCCGGAAAAATAAAGCTTCCCACCTACGACGGAACCACAGATCCGAAGGCACATCTGCAGTCCTCCAGATTGCGATGGCGAGGTCTAAACTTCCGGAGCAGGAAAAGGACGTCGGCTGCTGTCTCCTATTCGTCGAGAACCTCAGAGGTGCTGCGCTTGAGTGGGTCTCACACTTGAAAGAAACTCTATCGGAAGTTTCCGCCAGCTTGCTTCAGCTTTTCTGAAGCAATTCTCCATGTTCATGGACAGGGAAACTTCCGACGTAGACCTTTGGAGTCTAATTCAAAAGGAAGATGAACCGCTCCGCGACTACATAAGAAGGTTCAAACTCGTGATGTCCAGAGTAACAGGCCTCAGCGACAGAGTCGCCATCGACGCCCCGAAAAAAAACCTCTGGTACAAATGAAATTCCAAAAGTGGATTTTTTGGAGAGGCCACACACCATCCAGGACACTCTCCACAAGGCGACGGATTTCATCATCATGGAAGAAGAGATGAAAGTCCTAGCGCAAAAGCATGGACCGCAGAAAGCGTCCGGCAAGAGGAAAACCTCTCGTAACGACAAGTGCGTCCATCACGAAGGGGAAGACGTCCAAGGCGAACATAACTACGCCGTCAATTCCGAACAAGGAAGGACCGCCGGAAACACTTGGACGCGGAACTCGTACAAGGACATTCCAGCTGCGAGTTCATTCAGACGAGAGGTCACTCCACCGCCAACTGCAAAGTCCTCGGCGCTAGACTAATTACGAAGCTGCTTGCCGGCGAACTAGCAACGGTCAGGAGCGTGAAAGACCTGCTCCTAGATTCTGACCGTCCGCCGAAGACCGACGGAGCCAATCCCGAGAATAACGCTCCTGGAACTCAATCGGGCGAAAAACGCGGACGGAGACAAGACGACGAAGGAAACAACAACAACCGCCAAAGGATCAACATGATCATCGGAGGATCGCACTTTTACCAGGACTCCGTTTCGTCGATCAAAGCCTATGGACGGAGAGCCGAAACAAGCCCCGGATGGTGTCCAGAGGACGAAGTTCCCAATCACGCAATCGTCTTCGAGGAACAGGATACGGCCGGACTCGATAAACCCCACTACGATCCTCTGGTCATCGACTTGGTGATTCAGGATCTCGAAGTCGGCCGCATCCTCATCGACACAGGAAGCACGGTCAACATCATGTTCCGCGACACTCTGCAGAGAATGAACATACCCCTCGGAGAGGTCATCCCAGAACCAAGACAGTTGACTGGATTCTCGGGCGTCACGTCCATGACCCTCGGAAAAATCAGACTCCCGTCATGGCTAAGGAAGTCACGAAGATCGTCGAATTCGCGGTAGTGGATAACCCGGCTATCTATAACGCCATAATGGGAACTCCTTGGATAAACGCCATGAAGGCAGTCCCGTCCACTTACCATCTCAGCGTCAAGTTTCCAACACCGACTGGAACAGCGGTAATCTGGGGAAGCCAAAAACAGTCGCGACTCTGCTTCCTGGCCGAACATAAATTGCACAGCAATCGGAACGCCCCCAGTAGCTAACCCGAAGCGAACTAAGAAGCATCTGAGTATCTCCGAGAACTCAGCAAAGAACAGCTCGGATTTGTCCGAACAGGCCACAACTCAGGATAGCGGGAAAATCCTCGAGTCCATCGCCGAAAGAACGGATAACCTAACTCCCAACGCGACCACCGACTTACCTGAAACAGTCAAGGCGCCGGAAATCGTGGAGTAATAGCAAACCGCGATAGAAACAGAACTACGAGATGGCTTGATCCTCGCAAGAGGTACGTAGGCAGCTCGTCGCAACTCGACGAGTTCAGCTATCCCCTCACCAAAAAGGGGGGGAGATGGGGACAAACATCCTTGTACTCCCGCAAAAATACTTTTCACATGTACTCTACATTATAAAGTCTTTAATTCAAATGCTTACTCAACGCATAAACATTACGGAAAACGAAAATCATATCTTTGAGGAACGCGAGACGTCGTTAGTTCCCAAAAAGTCTTGATTTTCCATTCTCCTCCGAACAGTCCATCCGCGACTCTAAAAAACTCTATCAAACAGTCTGTCCGCGACTCTAAAATTCATTTCCGTCGATTGGCCCCGACGGAAAAACATAAGCAACGTTTCACTCCATCAAATTCGTAGTCTGGCTTCTAACGAAGTCCTCTTGCATCCGACAAGGATACCATAGCGCGCTATACAAAAAAAAAATCCAAATTTTGGTTAGCTCTTCGTAAAGGAAGTAGCTCGACTCGTATCCAAACGAATCATATAAGCTGATAAGCACTTCGCAGATTCTAAAACGGTACGAGTCAGGTCGAAATCGCAAACAGGCAAAACGAAAGCCGATTTTTCATCGCACAGCTTCAGTCCGAAAGTAGACCTAGGTCTTGCCCTAAACCCGGCCTTGCTGGTATCTAAGACATCTCATAGGCATAAGTATCCAGAATACGAGATTCCAAAATTTGCCTCTTATCGCTTACAAACCTAACGTTCGCTACAAGTAACCTACAGATCTAGCGACAAAAAAAAAATATTGAATACAAAGTGACTGCACGTATTCAAACCCTCTACACTTGACGAAAGTATAAATCAAAACGCAGAATTCATAAAAGCATTTATAGCAGGTATTCAAAAGCCACCAACGGCCAATCCCGAGAAACACAAAGTCACGCGACCTCCTAAGGGTCGCAACACATACATACAAACAGCCACACTTGGCCTATCACAAATTATAATCAAATGCATAACAATCGGTTAGAGATATTCCAAACGAGGAGTCGGGCTGGTCGACCTCTTCACCCCCGTCGCCTGCATTCAAACCCGCGCCTACATCCGCCGTATCTTCCGAGACTTGGATAGGATTCCACAACTCTCGAATTCTCCCTTCGATCGGAGGAACAAATGATTCGGCGTTAGCGCATATTCTCATCGAGCCATCCATCGCGGCAAGTTCGCCGGAAAGAGAGAAACCCTCACGCTGCATCTTGTGTAGAGTACCAACCAAACCACGACACTCGCGAAAATCGTCTACAAAGTCCTGAGCCTCTTTGTACGCTTCAAATTCGGTAGAGAAAATTTCGGCTCTTCGATTCAGCTCGGCGGCAGCTCTTCTCCGCCCGCTCCTTTCCGCACGAACGAGGGCTCGAGCCTGGACCTCGGCTTGCCGGTGTTTTTGCTCCTCTACCTCCAACCGATAGTTGGCGAATTCCCTTTCCGTTTCCTCCGCTTTAAAACGGGCCAACCGGGCAGTACGGAAACTTCCATCAATCGATGCGTTCCACACTCTCACGGCCTGCAAAGAAGTTGAGGTCAAATAAAAAGAAAAAGGGGATTTACTCAAGTTTCGAAAACAAACCTCGTTGACCAAGCGAGCGCCCTCCGCAGTCACCTTGTCCCTCTCCTCGTTGTCCAAAGACTCGTCACGGGAAAACGCCGGAGGGAGGTCATCAATGAAGTCACCCGGGGAAGGAACACCCTGATTCTCTGTAGTGAAGTCAGGATCGTATCTCGGCAGCTCACCATTTTCCGACGAGGCCTCGAAAGCAATCCCTTTATCCTTCCGAGATCTCCGCCTCCGCCTTGAAGCGGCAAAAACGTAGGATCCATCATTGACACAAGGCCGCGTACCGCCTCGCGATCGGTGAAGCGCGACCGCCCCTCGAATCCGGTCAAGAGTAAAGGAGTTCCAGGAACAAGGCATTGTCCTAAAAATGTCTCTCTTGGTCGAAAGATCGGAAGGAACATGCGCGAGACACCTGTTCTCTGAACAAAAAAAAAAACCACACACACACGTTCAGTACTCGCTTTTCGGATTCTAAGAAAGGGGATGCGACAATCTTAACTCGTTGGTACAACCAGTCCGTCGGGAATAGGTGGAGAAAGCCTTCCTTGACAGACTCTCCATCTATCCTCACGAAAAAGAAACGGTCAACGTAATCCTTGGCGTGCGAGGTGACTCCATGGACTACCGAAAAATTGGTCCTCGCCTTCATGGAGTATACTCCATTGATGCTCGTCGTCTTGGAGTTCCACAACCCTTCGAAGTCAGCAGGGCTAAGGTCCATCCCTAACTCGTAACTCAAAATCACAACGCCAAGCCAGCTTTCCAAAGCCGGCACATTCAGCTGGCTGATTACGATTCCGAAACGGTCGAGAGCCTGAACAATGACCCCAGGGATTGGGAACCACAGTCGGCATTGCGTCAGGAACGCCTCATAGCAAGTAAAGTAACCCTTCGGAGGATGCTCCGAACTCTCATTCCAGCGAGGAATGCGAAACATGACTCCCTTCGGAACCTCATAAAACTCTCGAAGAGTTCCGAGATATTCAGGGGATACTTCGCTCGGCGAGTCAATTTCCTTACGCACCCTCAGAGGTCGCCGGGGAATCGGGATCACGGGAAGGGGAGCATCAGAACCGAAGACGGCGTCGCAATACTCGCTCCTGTCAACCTCTGGAACCTCGGGTTTTGGAACTTCCTCCTCGGCATGGAAACTATCCGAAGACGAGTGAGACTGCCTCCTCGAGGATTTTGATCTTGAAGTCATTCTTTTCTTAAAGGTAGAGAGAGAATTTGCAAGAGAGAGATTAACTTAAGATTCTTGGGTGAAATAAGAATGCTAAAGAATTCACAAGTCTTTATAGGCAAGAATTTGACTATTCACCCCGACCTTCGACACGATTTCGTCTCCATACTCTCCTCACGAACCATACCGCAAGCTAGGACCTACAAACCCTACGGCTCCTAGCTAGCTGGGGGGCTAACTGTTGGGGTCAAAATCGGCCAAGACGAAATCGATGTCCGAAAGTCTCGGAAAAACATGAAAGATGTTAGAGCAACCTCGAGAGACTAATTGGTAATCGAGAAACCTTGGAAAAATATTTCGAGATTAATCATCTCGAAATCAACGGCTAGAAACGTTTTCTACACGAGGAAAAACCTACGGAAAACTAAAAACGCAAAAACACGCACAAGCCGAAGGAACCGAGAAGCCGACTCCGGTCGCGGCCATGGCCGCCAGGCGGCTAGCCCCTGTGCTGGCCGTAGCCGCCGCCGGCTAGCGCCCGTGCTGGCCGTGGCCGCCGGGCGGCTAGCCCCGTGCTGGCCGTGGCCGCCGGCGGCTAGCGCCCGTGCTGGCCGTGGCCGCCGGGCGGCTAGCGCCCGTGATGGCCAGGGCCGCAGGGCGGCTAGCCCCCGTGCTGACCGTAGCAGCCGGCGGCTAGCGCCTGTGCTCGCCGTGGTCGCCGGGCGGCAAGCCACGTGCTGGCTCGGGTCGTCAGACGGCTAGTCTTTGTGCGTAAGTAACCTACAGATCAAGCGACAAAAAAAAAGATATTGAATACAAAGTGACTGCACGTATTCAAACCCTCTACACTTGACGAAAGTGTAAATCAAAACGCAGAATTCATAAAAGCATTTATAGCAGGTATTCAAAAGCCACCAACGGCCAATCCCGAGAAACACAAAGTCACGCGACCTCCTAAGGGTCGCAACACATACATACAAACAGCCACACTTGTCCTATCACAAATTATAATCAAATGCATAACAATCGGTTAGAGATATTCCAAACGAGGAGTCGGGCTGGTCGACCTCTTCACCCCCGTCGCCTGCATTCAAACCCGCGCCTACACCCGCCGTATCTTCCGAGACTTGGATAGGATTCCACAACTCTCGAATTCTCCCTTCGATCGGAGGAACAAATGATTCGGCGTTAGCGCATATTCTCATCGAGCCATCCATCGCGGCAAGTTCGCCGGAAAGAGAGAAACCCTCACGCTGCATCTTGTGTAGAGTACCAACCAAACCACGACACTCGCGAAAATCGTCTACAAAGTCCTGAGCCTCTTTGTACGCTTCAAATTCGGTAGAGAAATTTCGGCTCTTCGATTCAGCTCGGCGGCAGCTCTTCTCCGCCCGCTCCTTTCCGCACGAACGAGGGCTCGAGCCTGGACCTCGGCTTGCCGGCGTTTTTGCTCCTCTACCTCCAACCGATAGTTGGCGAATTCCCTTTCCGTTTCCTCCGCTTTAAAACGGGCCAACCGGGCAGTACGGAAACTTCCATCAATCGATGCGTTCCACACTCTCACGGCCTGCAAAGAAGTTGAGGTCAAATAAAAAGAAAAAGGGGATTTACTCAAGTTTCGAAAACAAACCTCGTTGACCAAGCGAGCGCCCTCCGCAGTCACCTTGTCCCTCTCCTCATTGTCCAAAGACTCGTCACGGGAAAACGCCGGAGGGAGGTCATCAATGAAGTCACCCGGGGAAGGAACACCCTGATTCTCTGTAGTGAAGTCAGGATCGTATCTCGGCAGCTCACCATTTTCCGACGAGGCCTCGAAAGCAATCCCTTTATCCTTCCGAGATCTCCGCCTCCGCCTTGAAGCGGCAAAAACGTAGGATCCATCATTGACACAAGGCCGCGTACCGCCTCGCGATCGGTGAAGCGCGACCGCCCCTCGAATCCGGTCAAGAGTAAAGGAGTTCCAGGAACAAGGCATTGTCCTAAAAATGTCTCTCTTGGTCGAAAGATCGGAAGGAACATGCGCGAGACACCTGTTCTCTGAACAAAAAAAAAACCACACACACACGTTCAGTACTCGCTTTTCGGATTCTAAGAAAGGGGATGCGACAATCTTAACTCGTTGGTACAACCAGTCCGTCGGGAATAGGTGGAGAAAGCTTTCCTTGACAGACTCTCCATCTATCCTCACGAAAAAGAAACGGTCAACGTAATCCTTGGCGTGCGAGGTGACTCCATGGACTACCGAAAAATTGGTCCTCGCCTTCATGGAGTATACTCCATTGATGCTCGTCGTCTTGGAGTTCCACAACCCTTCGAAGTCAGCAGGGCTAAGGTCCATCCCTAACTCGTAACTCAAAATCACAACGCCAAGCCAGCTTTCCAAAGCCGGCACATTCAGCTGGCTGATTACGATTCTGAAACGGTCGAGAGCCTGAACAATGACCCCAGGGATTGGGAACCACAGTCGGCATTGCGTCAGGAACGCCTCATAGCAAGTAAAGTAACCCTTCGGAGGATGCTCCGAACTCTCATTCCCGCGAGGAATGCGAAACATGACTCCCTTCGGAACCTCATAAAACTCTCGAAGAGTTCCGAGATATTCAGGGGATACTTCGCTCGGCGAGTCAATTTCCTTACGCACCCTCAGAGGTCGCCGGGGAATCGGGATCACGGGAAGGGGAGCATCAGAACCGAAGACGGCGTCGCAATACGCGCTCCTGTCAACCTCTGGAACCTCGGGTTTTGGAACTTCCTCCTCGGCATGGAAACTATCCGAAGACGAGTGAGACTGCCTCCTCGAGGATTTTGATCTTGAAGTCATTCTTTTCTTAAAGGTAGAGAGAGAATTTGCAAGAGAGAGATTAACTTAAGATTCTTGGGTGAAATAAGAATGCTAAAGAATTCACAAGTCTTTATAGGCAAGAATTTGACTATTCACCCCGACCTTCGACACGATTTCGTCTCCATACTCTCCTCACGAACCATACCGCAAGCTAGGACCTACAAACCCTACGGCTCCTAGCTAGCTGGGGGGCTAACTGTTGGGGTCAAAATCGGCCAAGACGAAATCGATGTCCGAAAGTCTCGGAAAAACATGAAAGATGTTAGAGCAACCTCGAGAGACTAATTGGTAATCGAGAAACCTTGGAAAAATATTTCGAGATTAATCATCTCGAAATCAACGGCTAGAAACGTTTTCTACACGAGGAAAAACCTACGGAAAACTAAAAACGCAAAAACACGCACAAGCCGAAGGAACCGAGCAGCCGACTCCGGTCGCAGCCATGGCCGCCAGGCGGCTAGCCCCTGTGCTGGCCGTAGCCGCCGCCGGCTAGCGCCCGTGCTGGCCGTGGCCGCCGGGCGGCTAGCCCCGTGCTGGCCGTGGCCGCCGGCGGCTAGCGCCCGTGCTGGCCGTGGCCGCCGGGCGGCTAGCGCCCGTGATGGCCGTGGCCGCAGGGCGGCTAGCCCCCGTGCTGACCGTAGCAGCCGGCGGCTAGCGCCTGTGCTGGCCGTGGTCGCCGGGCGGCAAGCCACGTGCTGGCTCGGGTCGTCGGACGGCTAGTCTTTGTGCGTAAGTTCTAGGCCCCCGGGTCGCCAGAAATCCGTGTTTCGCGACTTTCCGAGATCCCGCAAACAAAACTCCTTTTCCTGCTCCAAGATTTCAGAGAACCCGTAAGATGTCAACGGACAGAAAGACTTCGTATAAAACGGTGATGGTTATCTTAAAACACCATTCGCCCTAGCAATGGATCGAAGATCTTCCGAAAGACTCGACATCCAAGTAGGAGCATTCTTTCAAAGAAATCGTAGAAAACAACGGAAGTTCGGAAGACGGCCCGAAAGGGACCAGACCTGAACGGACGGCCCATTTACGATTTTCTAAAAGATAGATACGACGGTTTACAATTATCTTCACATAACAAGATAAATGTTAAACTTCCGAAAGGATAAATGTCAAATTTCCGAAAGGATAAATGTCAACTTTCCCGATAAACACGAAGGCCGACGAAAATGGAAAAAGCCCAGCTCGCGGCAGACTCAGCCCATCAAGAATAGACCGTCATATGGGAGTATATAAGCAAGGCTAGGAGCAGAGGAAGGGGGATCCGAAATCAGAAGAAAGAAACAACTCTAGAGCTAGAACTTAGGCTTTTGTTTCCTTTTTAGCGAGCTGCGACTCAACTAGGATAGATCTAGGTTTTGAGACTAGCGGCGATCGACAGCTCTTGCGGCCGAGATCTCGACCTGTTGTTCGAACGCTCTCCGCAAATTCGGAAATAAGATTCTTTCTTTTGCTCTCTTTATTTTACGCATTTATTACCAAACTATACTCGTATTAACTTCGTCGTACGTGGCCCAGCAGATAGCCGGGATCCTCGGGGAAAACTAGGTCAACTTAGTTTTCTTACGTTTAAACTTAACTAAAATCGACAGTGCGAATTTCGGTTCCCACAAAATATAACAAGTTAGAATGATTAAACCTGATCGACGAGATGTCGATCTATTTGTAGTGGTGTACGTCGATCGTTAGTAATGGTCGTGTGGTGTCGAGCGATATGAATGGTAAATGTCGGTTGACGGAATCATCATTCTACTCGGATCTTATAAAAAACTGCAAAATAAATCCGAAAAATAAAAGCAAAAATGAAAAATAATAAAATAAAGGAAAATAAAAGAAAACCTAATAGTGGGTTGCCTCCCACTCAGCGCTTTGTTATAGTCATTTAGCTTGACTGTGGTAGGTGTGTGACTCAGGCGGTGCAGTGGGGGTTGTTGTTTGCTGGTGGGCAACATTTCCCTCATCTTTGGACTCAGCAGCAGTGAAGCTTCTTGTGGTATCATCTGACTTGCAACCTTCTGTCCAAATCCTCCATGTCTAACTGATGTTGATCGAAATAAAATCTTGAATGCTCAGGTAGTTCTTCATGTTGTTCTTTGTCGTGCTGGTCTTGAATCTGTTGATCTTGATCTGCCAAGGATTCTGTATCGATCGTTGCTACAACTTGTGCGTCGGTCGTTTCGCTGGGAATTCTGTAGGTCGACTCAGTATCAACTGTGTCGATCGATTCTGAGCGTTGGCCTTGGTACTCAAGATTTCTCTGCATACTGTGTATCTCATTCTTCAATAGACCAGTAGCTCTGCAAAGGTTGGTCACTCTTTCATTGAGAGTGTCGTCAATGTCATCACTTCTTTCGTTGAGTCTTTCCTCCATAGAATTCATAGCTTCGTACAGCTCATGTTTGATCTCATCAACTTCTGCTGTAGTGCATGCTCTCTTCACTGGTGGTGGCTCGATGTAGATCGATATTGGCTACGCCTGTCGATCGATGTTGTTGTTTCTGTCACGAAGACCAAGATGATCTTAAACTATGCTCATTTCTTGTTGTAGCTCGTTCAGCTGTTGTGACAGTGTGTCCTGGTATCGCAGGATAGGTGAACTGAAATTGGCATGATTCGTCTCGTATGCTTTCATCCTATCTTCAAGTGCTGCGAACCTTGTGTCGATCGACGGTGAAGATTGTGTGTAGATCGATGGAAAAGTAGCATTTTTAGCTTGATATTTCTTGCGAATTGATGCTAGCTATTTCTGTAGAAGATCGATCCTCTTGCTTAACCATTCGACATTGTTGTTGAGAGGGTTGTAGACGTCTCCAATCCGTGTATTGATATAAGCAATCTCCCATTCATCTCTCTTAGGTGATGAACATTCTGGTCGGTCCTTGGATGTAGTCTTGCCGATGTCGATCAATGGTACATGTACTCTGTCGGTCGATATTGGTGGCGTAGCTTCCTTCTCAAGCATAGTTAATATGTTTCCAAGCTCCACTCTTATCTTGGCCATATCACTCTGGAAATCCTTGTAGCTGACATCCAAAGGCTGGAAAGTGTCTTCCACCAATGTGTGCATGTTTGCCTCAAGGTGTGCCTGAGCTCTCCATACATCAGTCACCATATCATCTATCTCCTCTCTACTGTAGGGTACTGGTGGTGGTCTGTATGCATGGTAAGGGCGTGTATGTACTGGAAGGCGTAAGCAACCTTTGTGAAAAAGTGATGCTCTCTCTAGAATTCTCCTTATTTGCTCCTTGGTAACATGGATGATTTCGCCATCAACTCCTCTAGCATAGCCAAACTCATCTCTGTAGACACCATATTCATCCTTTGCTTCCCATTTGAATCTCCTGGATCCATCAGTATTGAAGGCACGTCGTCCAAACTCCAATCGTCTGTCGGGCGATCTGACTCTTGGTCTGTCGATCGATCCGGATATCCGCCGTCGATCGATGTTGATGAAATGATGTCGATCGATGGTGAACTCCTGGGTTGACCGAAGTTTTGAGGAACTGTATCCTCCCTTGTGGTGACGTGGTGGTTGTCCTGGACGTGAGCTAGGATGTCTGGATGGCCACGTTGCTGTGTGAACAGGTTTTCTGGTCCATTAGCAACTTGGAGGATGTTTGCTATGTCTTCTCTGGTTATGTGCAAAACTCTTCCATCCATTGTTCTTGCATAGCCATCTGTGTCCCTGAAAATTCCAAATTCATCAGGTGTTAGTAAACGTTCCTGATATCATAAGGATCATGAAATCGAGATTGAGCCCTGTTGAAGGCGTCGATCGATGGTCAAGTGGTGGTGGCGATCGATGGTGCACGTCTAGCTGCATGGTTGGATCGATTGTTTATGGTGTTGCAGTCCTCCATTGATAAGTTTCTAAATGCTGGAAGCTGTTGGGTAGAAGGTGAAGAGGTTTGAATTTTCGTGGCTGGAGTTGTCAACCTTTTATACCCATGTGTTGTCCTAATCGGTGTAATTCTGATTTTTTCCTGTCGTCCGGGTTAATATCTATCGATGTGATAATTGCTACGTCGATCGATGGACGATGTCGTTTTGCTGGATGAAGTAGATAATCGATCGATGGTGGGCGCTTGATGTCGATCGATTGTGGGAATCAATTTGCAAATCTGTCATTCTCCAAATAGTTTTCCCAAGCTCTCTCTTCCCAGTAGTCTGCATCATGTTCTTCACTGTGGTCTCCACTGTGGGAAGAGGTGGCTATGTCTACTGCAAAACTCTCATGAAATCCGCTATCTGCCCAACTCCTTACTGAGTAATCATCTTCCTTTCGGCTGGGTGGGATGGCGAAATTCGGGTAGCAATGATCTGGTAGATCAAGTTCATCATCTGGTGGGTCTCTGTCGATCGATGATCTATGTTTGTTGTCGATCTCCTCTGACTTGCTGGTGTCGATCGATGAAGTTAAGGTGCTGTCGATCGATCCCGAGTACTCTGTCTCGTACTCGACTTCACAATGACAAACTGCAATGATACCAGTATCATCTTCTTTTACCACTGATTTGGCTGGTGGTTTGCCAAGCTTGACATGGTCGTAGTGGATTTCTGGATCTATCATAGTCAAGTACATCCTGTTGGTATTCATGTCACATATGGCTCCTACTGTAGCCATAAATGCTCTTCCAAGTAAGAGGGAAGAGTTCCAATTTAGCTTGATGTCTAGGACATGAAAATGCACAGGGACGATAGCATTACCAATATGTACTTCCAGGTCTCTGATCAAGCCTCCAGAGTTTTTCTGAGTGTAATACACAAATGTAAAGATCTCTGGTGAAGGCTCTACTTGCAGGCCCAGATGGTCTGCTATTACCTTTGGTAAGATGCTGAATGATTAACCAGTGTCACATAGTGCATGAGGAAATTCAATCCCTTGTACTACACAGGGTATTGCAAACTTCCCAGGATCACTCTTCTTCTTCAAAGTAATCATTTTCCTCATATCTTCTCTGACATTGTCAAACCTTCTTCTAATGTCATTTTCAGTCTCCCTTATTTCTCTGAAGAACATCCACAATCTGCTTGTGAAGTAAACCTTCTCAAAAGGTTTCTCTGGTGGGATTCTGATAACTCTCTTAGTGAAACAATCAATCTCCTTTTCATTAGCTTCCCTCTTAAGGTTCTTAGGAATCTTCTCCTTCCTACTCCTTAACCTTCTTCCTTCAGTTCCCTCTGATGTAGGTGTAGTGTCTGAAGGGTTACCAGTAGTCTCTGTAGGGTTAGTTTGTTGTTTCGGTGTGGGTCTGAGTGCATTGATTTGGTTGATGTCTATCGATGGTAGTTGCAGTTGGTATGTGAGAGGTGCGTGTCGATCGATAGGTGGAGAAAAGGGTCGATCGATAGGTGGAGAAAAGGGTCGATCGATACGTTTCTCATCGTTGTGTTGATTGATGAGTGGCTCGTCTCGTCGGTCGATATCTTCGTAGGTGTGGGTGAGAGGGTGAGGATGAGAAGCCGTGAAGAGCATGTGTCAATATCCTAACCGCGTTGCAGTCTGCAGTTGTATCTGGAAATGAAATCGTTGGTGTCGATCAATGTGGACTAGTTGGTATCGATCGACACCAATGTGATCCACCGAAACTTAGTGAACTTTCCACTTCGAAGTCTCCTTCTTGTAGCTTCTCCTATTTCACCACTTGCCAGAAATCATCATTTATAATGGCATTCACGTTGTGTTTCCTATTTCCTTCCCCTACTTCCTTAGAAGTTCCAATTCTCCTGATAGAGTCTTCAGCTTGGACAATCTGTGTCTCAAGTTTCTTAACTTGAGTGCAAATGGTGTATATCCTTGTGGTCAGATTTTTGAAGACAGAGTCAATCTTCCCATAGAAGTCTACTGTAAGCTTCTGCTGACCTTCTATAACTCTATCAATCATGGCATCAAACTTACTCTCCTGGGTGGGTGGTGGTGGGTTTTGGTAAGCTGAGTTGCCGTAGTTCCTTGTGTTGGTGAAGGGTTTCTGATACTGTGAACTCTGGTTGTAGTTACTCTTCTAACCACTGCCAAAAAAATTTCTGTTCCCACTCTGGTTTCCATATCTCTGAAATCCAGTACCTCCAATGTAGTTCACATCTTCCTCTGTATCATCTTCTCTAGCCTCTTCTTCTTCAGCTGAGCAGACTGGCTGCCCCAGAAATGCATGTAAAGCATCTATCTTGGCTCTGACTTCATTCATCTGGTCTTCCCCGATGGCTGCAACCGATTTCTTCTTGTCAGAGTCAGTGTTCTTGGCGCTGCTGCTGTTGGCTAGGTTATCGATAAGTCTCACAGCCTCTATTGGATTCCTAGTGTTGAAGTCTCAGAGCCTCTATTGGATTCCTAGTGTCTCACTAGGCTTTTGCGCGAAACTGGCGATTTTGCTCCTTAAGTCTTCAGCGCGTGCCTCATCAAAGAAATTACGCAGGAAGGCATTTTTTATGTCGGCCCAGGATGTCAGTGATCCTGTAGGTAGATGCTTGAGCCAGTGTGAAGCTTCTCCAATCAGTGAGTATTTGAAGAGCTTGCAGAGTAGGTAGTCCTCAGGGAATCCATCCATACTAATAGCAGCGATAAGATCCTCGAACCTCTCCATATGGTCCATAGGATGCTCGTGTGATAGCCAAAAATAAGGTATCTGAGACACGAGAGAGTAGTACTGAGGCTTGAGCTCGAAGTTCGGCTTCTGAATCTCTGGAAGTCGAATAGCTGATCTGTTGGTGTAGTACTTGTCTGGACGATTATAGTCTGCCAACTAACGTGTTTGAGCTTCTCCTGTAGCCTCAGCTTCAGGCTCAGGGATTATGTTTCCCTGTGCATCTTGCTTCTGACCTGTTGCATTACACAGATGACCATCTTGGTCATACAGGTTTCCATTCTCGCCCTGCGTGAGAATAACAATCGCGACCATGCTTCGCGGAATAGTAGCGATCGATGTACGGTGAGTAGTATCGAACGATGTGGATCGACGAACGGTATCGGTCGACGGTGCTGTCTGAGTGTCGGTCGATAGTTGAACGTGAGTATCAGTCGACGGTACTGCGATTATGTCGATCGATGCGGAGCGTAGGTCTTTGCGGATTGAGCGTTCCAAGTGTGCAGGATCCTCTGAGAATAATAGTTGATTTCCCCCTGTGGCTTCTGGTACTGCTGGGCATGTACCTGAAAGGACAAGAAAATTTTTTAATCAGAAAGGGGGTAAAAAGAAAAACCTAAGATTAATAAGATTAAATCTAATGGCGACCAAAGCTCCCCGGCAACGGCGCCAAATTTGATAGTGCTCAAATTACCCAGTAGAGCTTACTCTCTCAAATAAGAGGTACAGCTGTAGTACTTAGGGATCGAATCACGAGGAGCTAGGAAAACCAATTAAATAAAATCTACTTATTAGTCCTAGGTGAAGTTGGTTTATATGATGGAAATAAAAATAGCAATTCCTAAAATGAGCAAGGTCCAGTCCCAAATCTCAATAAAACCTTTCCGCATTTATTTGATCACTTGTCGTTGGTTGTCGCAGAGAATCCGGACCTTCAGGGAAAGTTAGGTTTACTTAGCTTTCCTCCGTTTTACTTAATCAAAATCGACAGTGCGAATTTCGGTTCCCACAGTTTGGCGCTAGAAGGAGGGGGGGACGGATTACTCTTACTCTTACGGCCGCAAAACGCTTGATCAAAGCAATGTCTGGAAATATGAAAGACAAACTCACAGCTCACATCGACGCTGGTAAAACAACTTCAGCAGTGACTGCTCCTACGACCAACGCTTATGCAAACAGTAATCTAAGATTATCATCTTACGGACAAACGTCCCGAGAACGGACCATCCCAACCAAGTTCGGGTCCTATCAACCATGCACCCCCGTCCAAGTTCCTGCAACACGGTCCTCAGGTCCATGGACACAACCCCCCTCGTTTGGGATTATCGAAGAAAAACTTCGGGAAAATTCATAAAAAGACTTGGTAGTGGAGACGGATTCCTGCCTGCCGTATAAAACGGCTATGGTTAGCTTGAACACCAGTTGCCTTAACTATACGGGGAATTGAAATATTTTCGGAAAAACCAGCGTCAAATCAACGGCTTTTTCTAAAGAAAAATCGTAAAAACGTCTAAGTCCCAAGACAGCCCAAAAGGGGCCCGAATCACGGCTAAACGACCCACATACGATTTTAGGTAGGATCGAGCCCAAGGCTGATATGACGGTCTGAGTTTCGACGGGAAATGGTTTTTAGAATTTCCCGGAAAAATAAAGACTTGTTCTCCTGGAAATCGCGGAGAAACCCCTGATTACTCATGAAACAGAAAGCACGACTGATCGGGTTACCAATCAGCGTTTCTAATGCTAAAATTCGATAACATTTTTACGGAACACCTTTCGTAAAATAAATTCTCGAAAATATTTCACGAGACAGCTTTTGCATGATTAAACTCGACAACATTTTACAAAACAGTTCCCGTAAAATTAACTCGACAACATTTTGTGAAATAACTCTCGTAAAATAAAAGGTCAACAACGTTCTAAGAAACAATTCCTTGCTGGGATCATGATGAAATCAATGTCCAAAAGTCTCGGAAAAACAATTAAAGAAACCTGGAGAGACTAAGTGTCGATCAAGAAACCTTTAAAAAAATGAGAAAAACAGGCAGGTCCCGCGAGGAAGCACAGTCCCGGGCGGCTAGCACGCCCGTGCTGTCCCTAGGCGCCGGGCGGCTAGCACGCCAGTGCTGTCCCTAGGCGCCGGGCGGCTACCACGCCCGTGCTGCCTCTAGGCGCCGGGCGGCTAACGCGCCCGTGCTGCGCTGGTCGCCGGGCAACAAAACATTTTCTACACGAGGAAAAACCTATGGAAAACTAAAAAGAACGCAAAAACACGCACAAGCCGAAGGAACCGAGCAGCCGACTCCGGTCGCGGCCGTGGCCGCCGGGCGGCTAGCCCCCGCGCTGGCCGTGGCCGCTGGCGGCTAGCGCCCGTGCTGGCCGTGGCCGCCGGGCGGCTAGCCCTGTGCTGGCTGTGGCAGCCGGCGGCTAGCGCCCGTGCTGGCCGTGGTCGCCGGGCGGCTAGCCCCGTGCTGGCCGTGGCCGCCGGGCGGCTAGCCCCGTGCTGGCTCGGGTCGTCGGGCGGTGAGTCTTCGTGCATAAGATCTAAGCCCCCGGGTCGCCAGAAATCCGTGTTTTGCGACTTTCCGAGTTCCCGCAAACAAAACATTCGTCTAGCACGGCCAATCTTCATAAGGATTGACCCAAATATTATCCAAACTAATTTTACGAAACAATTTCCGTAAAATTAACTCGACAACATTTTGATTAACTCTCGTTAAATAAAAGCTCGGCAATATTTTACGAAACATCATTCGTGAAGTATAACAAGATCGTAAGCTTCTTGACCTGACCAGTTCGCTCATAGCTTGACGAAACAAGAAGCCCCACTCAAGTGACATCTTGCCATTCGTTTTCACTTGTCTACCCACCTTAGCCTTCTTCGAGTTTCGCCTACTTCTCCTCCCTTTGCTTCAACGATTCTGCAACGATTCTGCACTGTTCCTTCAGGTTTCATCAAAAATTGATTCTCGATTCAGTATCAGACTTTTCGAAGACCTTTGACAATGAAACCGTAGAAGACAAAGAGGAACGGACATGAGGCAATCTCGAGTAATCAATGAGACTAAGGTACGTCCGACTTAGAAAATTTTATCAAGGTTTTAATTTTTTCGTAGGAAAGGAATGGGAACGTCTTGTAAACTGCCGTAAAATTTAGGGAACTTAGAACCTAGGTGGATAGTCTAGCAAGATAAGTCTTAGGCATTTTCTTCCAGTTTCGTTCTATTGTTCCTTGACTGTCTAGGGAGAACGCGCAAACCGATCTAATCTCTCGAAAAACCGAGAAACGATCGCCGCGCATCCTTGGCAAACTCTTTCCGCTTCCGTGAGACTAATGGCACGACGGTGAGCTACAAAATTAACGAAATAACCTTCGGTAAAACTTCATGAGTAACCCGAAGCAACTTTCGCCAAAAAACACAAAAACAGTAACGTAACCAAAGCGGAAACATTTCCCGTGTAAACCACGGAAACAAGACTACTTTGACTATCTGCGATTTTCTATCTTCATGAAACCGGTCATCCATTACTTTCTAATAAACATGTTACAAAAAAACAGCATAAGGAAAACCGAGATCGGTCTCATGCAAAACGACATCGCAATACGGAAAATTACGTCCAAGCGGGAAATAACCCAAAACTGAATCCGAACGTGTTCTTCGTCGATTCCTTAAACTTTATTTCCTCGGATAAAATGAAACTATTTTCATGCGACCAAAGGAAACTTTATACGAAGCATCTATCGTATAACTGAAACCTAAAGTGGAAAATCGTTTCGAAAAGCCATCACCCATAACTTGGAAAACTCCGCTATGATTGGCATGTCTATCTCGACGAACTCTATTCGGCCCTCGGCCAACTACGTCTTTCCATAAAGCCCGGACCTGAATTCGGCATCACCATTAAGGACAATCGTGAACCAATATGACCTTAATGCGAAAGGATCGCGGTCTGATCGTTTACCAACTCCTTGGTTAAACGGCTGAACACAGCCTTCACGCCAAGACAAAACAGCTGAACGATCGCCGCTCCAATCACTTAAGGGCCAAACGATAATCTACGATTTGTCATAAAACGCCAAGTGACCATTACGCAAGCAACTCTGTCGCATAGCCCAAAAGCGGAAATCATGCGATAAATTTCTCGTAATAAAATCAGTCCTAACAGCCATACGGTTAACGGAAAAATTTGAACTTAACATCGACTGATTAAGTTCAATACGCCCCGTAAACAAAGCATGAAAAGAAACACTCGTGACAAAACTCCAAGAGTTATACGAGTCGTCCTTAAAATCCCGGAAGGCCAACACTTCGCAAAGCAAAGCGAAGGTAGACACTTCTCCCTGTGTCAAATATACACGACCCCTGGTCCTAATTCCTCGATCAAAATTTTATAACTTGCACGTCCAAACTGAAACAACAGTTTCTGACTACGGTCATTCGCAAAACATCTCCAAGCCCGCAAACATTTGAAATGCGGCACAAGGGAAAATTAACTCGTACACATTTGAAATGTGTATGCTTGTATAATCCCACGTTTTTTAAAGAAACCGGATTTTCGAAACTCTTTACAAACACAAAAACCTAATTTTCGAAACTCTTCGCAAACAAACTCGCCAATCGCTAAACGGCCTCAACAATGGATCCAGTATCCACCAAATAAATCATAAACTATCGCCCGGAAACATTCCGCGATTTCTAAAACCCATAGTCCTTTATGGCATAAGAAAAACAAACTTCAAAGCACTGCGAGACGTCGCTTCGTGCCTGAACATTCGTTTTTCGATTAAAACTTTCATACGCCTTCTAAACGGCATCATATCGTTGTTGCTGATCAAAACAAACGAACTCTAACGTCCTAAACAGACAAGCCACCTAAGGGTAGGCTCTTTTACATCCGACAAGGATCCCATAGCGCGCTATACAAAAAATCCAAATTTGGTTCAGCACTTCGTAAAGGAAGTAGCTCGATTCGTGCCCAGACAAATCATATAAGCCGATACCACTTCGCGGATTTTAAAACGGTACGAATCAGGTTAAAATCACAAACAGGCAAAATGAAAGCCGATTTGTCATCGCACAGCCTCAGTCTGAGAGTAAACCTAGGTCTTTCCCTAAACCCAGCCTTGCTGGTATCTTAACATCTCATAGGCAAAGCGTCAACGACGCGAGATCCCAAAACTTGTCTCTTCACTCAAGTCTGTACGTTTTCACGAATTTTCGCGTAAATCGTAAACCGCAGGAAAATCTCGCTTTGTACAAACGACGGATACGGTGATCATCAGGGAGGCAGGAATGAGACGACAACTCACACCCTGTCCCTCTAACTTCGATAGACAGAAGTTCTGAAAACGCAACATAAATATAAGATTGAGCCGCAGAGTTCAACAGATGCCCTGAAAAAGGCCGGGATTCGAAGCCACCAACAGCCAGTCCCGCAAATACACATCATGGCCTCTTAACGGCCGAAACACAATCAAAATAAAAATCTCTAAAGGGATTGATAAACCTAGACGCTCCCCGGAGCATCACCTTCATCCTCAAAACTCACCCAAAGTAGGAACGGTCTCACCGTCGCCTCCATTGGTCGCACCACCGCTGCATGTCTCATATGCGCCGGCTTCGTGATCCTTGACTGCGTGGTCCTGGTCCTCCGAACCCTCCGAATGCAGGACAAGGGTGCACACGGATTTCAGACCAGCAAGAATCGAGTCGAAGTTGAGCAACGAACTCACGGTCTTCCCGACGTCACGTTCGAGATCGCCAATCAAAGGTGATGTGGATTTCCGCAATGAAATACTCTTAGCCAAAAATTTCGATTTTCAACTTATAATCTTCCGCCCGCAAGATTGTTTCCGCGTCTTACAGGCTGGGGGGCTAACTGTTGGGGTCAAAAACGGTTATCTCGAAATCAACGGCTAAAAATATTTATCATGCGCGGACTTTCCATAAGACAAGCGTCGAAAGCAAAACAAGTCGTACAGCTTAAAAAACCTATGTTAAAGTCGATCGTTCTTGTTTTACACGATAAACTTTACGAGAAAACCAACTCAGATTTAGTCGTAAAACTTCGATGATACAATCAAGGAGAACCGAGAGACATTAGGTCCGTAGCTGAGATGACACGACCATACGAAAGTATACGGAAGAAACGGAAAGTGATCTAAGTTTGGATAGGCCGAGCGACAAGGAATCCGCCTTGAAACTTCAAAGAGCCCGTTCTCTCAAAGGACCCAGAGAACGATCAAGATATCAAATTGAAGCCCTCGTCGAGACGCACGTGCTGGTCCTGGCCACCGCCGGCTAGCCCCCGTGCTGGTCCTGGCCCCCGGGCGGCTAGCCCCCGTGCTGGTCCTGGCCGCCTTGAAACTTCAAAGAGCTCGTTCTCTCAAACCGTGAGGACCCAGAGAACGATCAAGATATCAAATCGAAGCCATCGTCGAGACGCACGTGCTGGTCCTGGCCGCCGCCTCCTAGCCCCCGTGCTGGTACTGGCCGCCGGGCGGCTAGCCCCCGTGCTGGTCTTGGCCGCCGGGAAACTTCAAAGAGCCCGTTCTCTCAAACCGTGAGGACCCAGAAAACGATCAACATATCAAATCGAAGCCCTCGTCAAGACGCACGTTCTGGTCCGTAAGCCGCCGGGCGGCTAGCGCCCGTGCTGGCCGTGGCCGCCGGGCGGCTAGCCCCGCGCTGGCCGTGGCCGCCGGCGGCTAGCGTCCGTGCTGGCCATGGCCGCCGGGCGGCTAGCCCCGTGCTGGCCGTGGCCGCCGGCGGCTAGCGCCCGTGCTGGCCGTGGCCACCGGGCGGCTAGCCCCGTGCTGGCCGTGGCCGCCGCCGGCTAGCACCCGTGCTGGCCGTGGCCGCCGGGCGGCTAGCCCCGTGCTGGCCGTGGCCGCCGGCGGCTAGCGCGCGTGCTGGCCATGGCCGCCGGGCGGCTAGCCCCGTGCTGGCTCGGGTCGTCGGATGACAAGCTTCCGTGCATAAGTTCTAGGCCCCGGCCGTCAGAAGTCTGTACTTTGCGTCTTTCCCGAGTTTTCGCGGAACGAATCGTTGAGATTCCGCGTACAAAACTCCCGCTCTTACTCCAAACTAAGATCGTCGGAAACGCTTCGAAAACTCGTAAGATATCAACGGGAAGGAAGATCTTAAATTCTTCGTGCGAAACAGTGATGGTTATCTTAAGACACCACTCATCTCAACTCTACGAAGGATTGAAGATCTTCCGAAGAAATCGTAGAAAACAACGGAAGTCCTAGAAACGGCCCGAAAGGGACCAAACGCGATCGGACAGTCCGCTTACGATTGTCTGAGATAGATACGACGATTTACGTTTATCTTCACATAACAAGATAAATGCTAAATTTCCAGAAGGATAAATGTCAAGTTTCCCGAAGATAAATGTCAAGTTTCCCGATAAACATGAAGGCCGACGAAAATGGAAAAAGCCTGCTTCGCGGCCCAAAAGGAGAATATACCATCATAAGAAGGAGTATATAAAGGAGCTTTGGGAGAGGAGGAAAGGAAGAGCAAAAATCATTAAGAGAGAGAGAAATCCGAGATTGGAGACCTAGAGAGCTCCTGTTAGGTTAAGAACTTAGAATTCAGGCGGTAGACTAGCAAGGTAGGACCTATAACGTCCGGCCGCCTCTCGTTATATTTTCATCTTGTCCGCAGGCTCCTGTCTCTCTCGGAAGGATCTAACAATCCTTTTACTTAGAGTTCCGCACATAGAAACCCTAGGCATTATTCTCGACATGCCCGTTTCTATGACTAACGCTCGTACTAGACGAACTCCGCCAGGCAGTTCGATCTCTTGTTCAAACCCTTCCAACTGAACTACGTCCGACTTGATCCTCGAAAGGGGTACGTAGGCAGCCTTCCTTAAGGTCCAGTCCCAAATCTCAATAAAACCTTTCCGCATTTATTTGAACACTTGTCGTTGGTTGTCGCAGAGAATCCGGACCTTCAGGGAAAGTTAGGTTTACTTAGCTTTCCTCCGTTTTACTTAATCAAAATCGACAGTGCGAATTTCGGTTCCCACAATGAATAGATGAAAAGCATAAATAATATAAAACCAAAACCAATGGAGTTCCAAGAGGACTATGAAGGAGTTCCTCTTTTCTCTCCTAACTAATAACAATGAATAAAAGAAAGCTTAACCGTCAACAATGGCTTAGAAAACACATAAATAGGATTTCTGGTCGTCCAGAGGCATATTAGTAATTTGTGGTTACTTCTGGGCTTCAGTCGGTTATTAAACATACTCGGCCCGCATTCTGTCATCCATATCGATCTATATGCAGTGTGCTTAATCGATCAATATGCATTCCTCTTCTCGACAGCTTCCTCTCGCGAGGCAGACTGACCACTCTTTAGTAAAATAGGCATAACTTCCGATCTAACTGTTGGATTAACCTCAAACCGGTGGCATTGGAAAGCTAACTCAATAGCACCGTGGGAAGGTCTTCACCCATAGCTAAACATCTGACACGTCTGTGCAGTTCTGCACCAAAAGGCTCCAAAAGACACCAAAATCACCACTTTCCTCCAAAACGTACCTGAACCTGTAAATACTCTAAATAGACTCTATATAGCAGTAAATAGTATCTAAAACTTATATACCATGGGTAAAATCGGGTCAAAATCATGGTATATCAAATGTTCGTATGACTCTTGGTGGGATCGTCTTGAGGCGTCCATCTCGAATTAAGGGTGTTGTTCGATACCTTTTAAGCTCGCAAGATAACATGTTCGGGAGCTCCCCTGACTTCCTCGAATAGTTTTGATGCCTTTTTGGGAGTTGGGAACTTCAGGCATTGATAGTAAGTTGATGGTACTGCTTTCATACTGTATAACCAGGGCCTTCCTAGGATGGCGTTGAATGGAGCCGGACGATCTATTACGATGAATTCCACGATCTTCCAAACGTTTCCAGTGATGACCACGAGCTTGATAGATCCCAGGGAGTTGGTCGGCTCTCCTGCGAATCCGATGAGTGGGGTTAGTTCTTGCTTTAGAAGAGTTTTGGTGAACCCCATTCGTTTGAAAGCGTCGGTGTCGATCATGATTCTTGAGAGCTCGCATCCGCCGACGTCAAGTCGTATGACAAGGGCGTCGTCATGAGGCTGATCGAGGTCTATAGTTTTGTTCTCATCAAATATAATTTCGTGGTCTGGGCCAGAAAGAGGTTCTCGGATTCCTAAGGGTTTTTCAGCCCTTCGTTGATGGGCCTTGATTAAATTTATGGAGTTGCAAAATCTCGATCCTCCGTAAATAAAGTTGATGCGTCGTACGATCTGGTTGTTAACGGTAGGGAACTACCACTTCTTATTGAGTATCGACTGGTATTGTATTTGCCCCCCAGACAACTTGTGGCTGGACTGCCGCATGCTGTCTTTTCTTGTTTCCGAATTTAGGCGGTCTCGATTCTTCCAGTTGTTGCCTGAATCTCCTGACTCTGTCTGCTAGTGTAGGTTTAGCCGGTTGGTTTTTCTGATATGAATTCGAGCTCGTCATGGAGTCCAGGAATTTGGATAGTGATTACTATGTTCCCTTAGGTCGAGTTGGCTGTCGTGTGCGGGATGTCTTATTGACTTTGGGTTTTTTTGCTCAACGAGATCATGTCTACTCATTTTTTAGGAGCAGGTGGGAGGCAAGCTCGGTGATTCGCTTTCTGTTTCACGGGCTCTTTTATGGGAAGGTGCTTTTGATTTTTTGTCACTCTTTAGAGTCGATGGGGGTTCTTCTTCCTGAGAATTCTCCTCTGCTTCTTTCTTTTCCTTCTCGCGGAGTGCTGCTCGACATTCTTCGCTCGAATGTCCCTTCCATTTGTGGAAAGCACAATGTTTGTTTAGGTCAAAAGTTGACGACTTGTTTTTCAAAGAGTTGTCTATGGCGTAGGAGTGTTGACCCTTGGTATGCGGTTCTTTGGTTGTTTGGGTCTTTTTACTGGTGTCGTTCTTGCTTGCCAAGAATTGTTCTTTTAAGTTGGCGACGTCCTCTTCATATGTCGCGAAGAACGACGCTCGGTTTAATGCATCGTCTAACGAGGCCGGGACCCTGACTGTCATTTCTTCCCTAAATTTAGAGGAGAACCATACACTGTTCTTCAGGGCTGCCAGAGCTACCCCATCGTTTAGGTTCGCGATTCTTGCCTTGATTTCCCTAAACTTGTTTATGTAAGTTCTGAGAGGTTCGAAGGGAGCTTGTTTGAGGTTCCAGAGGTGGGCTTCCGTTGTTCTGGTTTCTATGAATAATGAGCCCTGTTTCAGGAATGCTGATACCAGTTGTGTGAAGTTATCGACCGACTTTTCTTCCAAACCGGCGAACCATTCTAAGGCGGAACCTGTGAGATTCTCTGCGAAGAACCGAAAGTATCCTACCTATTTTTCATCGTCGTTAAGGTGTGCCCTTGATATCGCGAGTCTGAAGGCTTGGATATGGGATTTAGGGTCTGAGTTTCCAGAGTATTCATGGAATTTGATTGTGCTTAATTTCATTTCTGAGATTCTGTCTGAGAAGGGAGTCCTTCTGGTTTCCTAGATAGCGAGGTCGATGTCTGGAGCTGCACTCGTTGCCATGTGCATGATGGCATGTGTGATAACCCGCCCTTCGGGGTAAAATGGTCGAGATCGACAAAGTCGGAGTTTGGAGCCAAGCTTTTGGGAATCAAAAGATGAGGAGGAATGTTGAGTTTTGATCATTTCAAACTCAACATGGTTCAGAGAAAATAGAATATTGGTCGAGCATCAACTAAGTGGTCGAATCGCGGGCGAAAACAATGGATCGAGAAGTTTCAAAGTATGGTGTGGTCGAAGAATTGATTGTGAGTGAACCTGGAGTCAGATAAGCTGCTCTACAATTTTTAGAAGTGACTTGGATTGATCAGACGGTCGTTTTGGAAGCATCACATTTTTGGAAGAACGACGGTTTAGAAGCGCGACGTTTTTGAAGACCACGTTTCTTCATCACGAAGTTTTCTCGGAAAATCTTCGTATCAGTAAAATATTATTCTGGAGACATTATAAGTTGGAAGCAGGACGGGAATTAAGCATGACGGGAAGCAAGCATGACGGGAAGCAAGCACGACGGGAAAATCCGAAGTTGGCCGAAAACCCTAATTTCGGTATTGCGGAATTTCTCAGGGAAGCCGGAGGCTCGGGAAATATTTTTATTCAAGATCAGGATTCCTATGGAGTTTATTAAAAGTATTCAGAGCATCAGAACGGGAGCGGGAAAATATTCAAGATTGATCGCGGGTCGAAAATTCACCAGAAGGACCGAAACTGCACAAATCGACCGAGAAGCTCGAGGTGTCTCAATTCAAAAGATCAGGACGTGGTGTCAATCATCTGATGACCTATCTGTCTACACAAGAACGAGGTGCCGCCGTGCATGGGAGCAGCACATGCGGCTTGACACACAGAAGCACGAGGTGCCGCGCAACCTGTGATCGAAGCATGCAGATCGACATGTGTGTGCTGTGATGTCGAAATGGATGAGGTCTGAACGTAGATCAGACATGTGGAAGGTGTGGTGTCACCTTGCAGGAGACCCTTGTCTTGCAGCCAGACATGTGGAGCACGAGGTGTCGCCGCGCATTCGTCCGGAGCCATGCGAAGCGACACATGGGCTGCCACCAAGCTGAATATGACTGGTTGGTGTATACTATTAATACCCCACGACCCCTGCCCATTTCATTCATCCATCACACACCAAAATCAGTCCCAAACGTTGCTAGAGAGAGAGAGAGAAAATAGAAAAAGAAAGCAAGAGGTTCCAATCTTTTTCGAGCATTTTAGAGAATTTTCGAGATCAGTTTCTCTACTGATTTCGAGTGAGTGCCTAGGGAAGGCTCTGTCCAAATCAATTTGTCCAAGTAAGTGATATTCTCTGGTGATCAAGTGGAGGTGCTGTCCAAGGTTAGTTCAGTTCCATGGGTTCAGTTCATTCGAGGTCAGTTCGATACTCTGCCGAAAGTCCGAAGAAATCGTCCAGCAGCTAGGGGAGGTTCTGCTCGAGTTGAGTTCTATCCAGACCAGTATCAGGGGAGGTTATGTCCAAGTCAAGATCAGTCCAGTCCGGTCCATTCAAGATGTCGAGGTTGGGTTTTGGCTAAGTCCTCTCCGATCAACCAGCTGCTTATTGGTAAAGAACACTTTGAGTTGGTTTTGTTTGAGTTTAACTTGGAACTTAGGTTAAATCGAGTCGCATATAGATTAGATAGATAACGCTGTTGCATGGTAGAGTCCTTAGGGTTTTATTTATTGAATTGGACTCAGCTTAGCACGGGCTAAGTTGAGATGAACGGAATTAAGACTAAGTTAATAACCTGACTAGGACTAGGACTAGGGTGCATCGTGTTTTCTCGGAAAATCTTCGTATCAGTAAAATATTATTCTGGAGACATTATAAGTTGGAAGCAGGACGGGAATTAAGCATGACGGGAAGCAAGCATGACGGGAAGCAAGCACGACGGGAAAATCCGAAGTTGGCCGAAAACCCTAATTTCGGTATTGCGGAATTTCTCAGGGAAGCCGGAGGCTCGGCAAATATTTTTATTCAAGATCAGGATTCCTATGGAGTTTATTAAAAGTATTCAGAGCATCAGAACGGGAGCGGGAAAATATTCAAGATTGATCGTGGGTCGAAAATTCACCAGAAGGGCCGAAACCGCACAAATCGACCGAGAAGCTCGAGGTGTCTCAATTCAAGAGATCAGGACGTGGTGTCAATCATCTGATGACCTATCTGTCTACACAAGAACGAGGTTCCGCCGTGCATGGGAGCAGCACATGCGGCTTGACACACAGAAGCACGAGGTGCCGCGCAACCTGCGATCGAAGCATGCAGATCGACATGTGTGCGCTGTGATGTCGAAATGGATGAGGTCTGAACGTAGATCAGACATGTGGAAGGTGTGGTGTCACCTTGCAGGAGACCCTTGTCTTGCAGCCATACATGTGGAGCACGAGGTGTCGCCGCGCATGCGTCCGGAGCCATGCGAAGCGACACACGGGCTGCCACCAAACTGAATATGACTGGTTGGTGTATACTATAAATACCCCACGACCCCTGCCCATTTAATTCATCCATCACACACCAAAATCAGTCCCAAACGTTGCTAGAGAGAGAGAGAGAAAGTAGAAAAAGAAAGCAAGAGGTTCCGATCTTTTTCGAGCATTTTAGAGAGTTTTCGAGATCAGTTTCTCTACTGATTTCGAGTGAGTGCCTAGGGAAGGCTCTGTCCAAATCAATTTGTCCAAGTAAGTGATATTCTCTGGTGATCAAGTGGAGGTGCTGTCCAAGGTTAGTTCAGTTCCATGGGTTCAGTTCATTCGAGATCAGTTCGATACTCTGCCGAAAGTCCGAAGAAATCGTCCAGCAGCTAGGGGAGGTTCTGCTCGAGTTGAGTTCTATCCAGACCAGTATCAGGGTAGGTTATGTCCAAGTCAAGATCAGTCCAGTCCGGTCCATTCAAGATGTCGATGTTGGGTTTTGGATAAGGCCTCTCCGATCAACCAGCTGCTTATCGGTAAAGAACACTTTGAGTTGGTTTTGTTTGAGTTCCACTTGGAACTTAGGTTAAATCGAGTCGCATATAGATTAGATAGATAACGCTGTTGCATGGTAGAGTCCTTAGGGTTTTATTTATTGAATTGGACTCAGCTTAGCACGGGCTAAGTTGAGATGAACGGAATTAAGACTGAGTTAATAACCTGACTAGGACTAGGACTAGGGTGCATCGTGTTTTCTATTCTTGCTTGGTTATTTGGTTGAGTGCAGGTTCCCGTTATCTTTAAAGATAGTTTCATAGAAGGAGGCTTAACTATCTGGGTAACGGTTTGATTGAGTTGATTGCTTGGTAGATTAATTAAATGATTGCTTATTTAGTTAATCTTGTTGATTGAGGTTAGTCAGCTCTTGGTAAGGGAGTGACTAACCGGTTGAGTTGTTTATTGTTGATATTGTTGTTTAGTATTTTAGATGATGGTATTAGTAGTCTTAGGCCATATAGGTCGGATTACTGGTACTAGTTGTTAGTGTCTAGAGTCTAGGATAGGATTGTGTGTATGCCGACAGTATGTACGTAACCCGCCCATACTAGGCTTGTTTAGGGATGATTAGTGTTTCCTCGCTGCCTCGTATTTCGCGGGTTTAAGGAAACCCCTTATTCGCTGGATCGGGATGACTCAAAGAGACGGGATCATGGCCTATGGCTGAGTGTTACACGACGGTGTAATGTGACAGTGACCCGAAGGACTGTGGGCCGCGGTCGGTTGAATGTTCCTCTCTTCTGGCCTTTGTGGTAGGAAGTTAGGATGTTGCCGATATTGGGGATGAACACGAAATCACCATTTCCCGGGTTAGAGTGTTTTTGTTTTGTTAGTGTGTCGTAAAGGGTTATGGAACCCTAGAGTACGTGTAACACATATATACGGTGTTGCGTATTATATCGAGTCGTAGTATTAGTATCTTATTATTGTGATTGTGGTTGCTTGATTTGTTTGCAGGTTCCTGTTACATGAAGTTAGATCATGGCAGGAGGCCAAGTCTAACTTAGTAACTGGTTTATTAGATAGTAGTTGTTATTGTTGATTGGTGTGTATTGGTTAGTGTAGGCCTGATGTTGGCATGTATGTGTCTGAAGGATTGCTTGTGAAGGGTGGTGGATATCAAAGCTATGTGGTATCATTGGTTGGCCGATCATGTTCTTGTCTGATTGTTGGTCGACCGATTGATGATACTTATATAGTCTAGGTGTCTAACACTACACGAGTATTGAACTCAGGCGTATATATGGTTAACTAGGGGATTGGTTGTTGACTTGTTTTTCATGCAGGGTCTTGTTACTCGAAGTTAGGCAATGGCAGGAGGCCATGTCTAACTCAGTAACAGTTTGTGTAGCCTTAGTTTAGATTTCTTGCTAAGGCTATGTTGATTGTTATTTTGGGTTGTCTAGGTTAGTTCTAGGTTGGGGTAGAGGTAGCCAGCTCACTGAGTAACATTAGGTTACTCATCCATCTCCGTTGTCCTATTTGCAGGTTTCTTTAGTAGGACGATCGGATAGCTTGGTGCTGGACGTTAGGACCACCGGTGTAGATTTCCTTGCCTTTTGTTAAACGGTATTTTTGATTTGCGTTTAGTTGACTCGATTTTGGCGTTAGGCCGGGACCGGTCTCGAACTATTCAATGTATGAATATTTCTTTGAATCAATAAAGTAATTGTTTTATATGCGCTTCATGAGTACTCTGATATTTGACTCGTCCGGTCTAACACAACGTTAGGTCGTGGTACGGGTTGAAAAGCTTTAGGCTTCGATCTAACGGAAACCGTTAACTCTAGATACGGGTTGCAAAGCCTTATGCCTTTAGTTAGCGGGACGAGTTAGTGGATGAACTAGTCTAAGTCGTGGAGTAAATTTTGTGACTCTGACCGGATCGTCCCTAGCTCGTCACGTAGCGCTTCCTGACCATGGTGTTGGGTTGGACGGTCAGTCATGTTCTTATTTGATTGTTGGCTGGCCGGTTGGCCTTTCATCTCCAACCCTTGGCGTTGGTTGCTCCATTGGTCATGTTCTTGTTTGATTGTTGGCCGATGGTTCGACTTATGTCTAGGACGATTCAGGGGTGTTACAGCATGTAGTTTTTTTAGTTCGGCATCGTTTTGTCGATGTAGTCCTGGAAATTTCCGTTTCCCCCATCGGTTCTTTGGTCGTCCATATGCGGGATTCCATCGGCGGCGGAAGGGAAATGCGGTCCTCCGTTCCGCGTATCCTTGTTGGAACCCATGTTAGGTAGTTCGAATTCTTCCAACGGTGTCGGTTGGACTCTGAAACCTCGCGGGTTAGATGGTGGAGTTTCATTTTGAAGTCCATCGACTCTTCCGGCGAGCCCGTTACGGGTGCGGAGGGGTATGCTTGGAGACCCTTGAGTCCCAACTGGATACTCTCCAGGTCCATTGTAACTTAAATTCCGGTATATTGAGCTCGCGTATGGGTTGTTAAGCGAGTTGTCTCCGACATAGCGTCCCGATTGAGCACTCGAGAAACTGGGAGTTCCGAAGGCTCTGCCGTTCAGTGCTCGAGGCGGCGGATTTATCTGAGATTTGATCTAGTCTTGAATACTAGCTCGATGTTCGGCGAATTCCCTTTCGTTCTGTTCTAGCCGAGTCACGATCTCCTCTTCACGGGCTTTGTCCAGGAGAGTTTGGACCATATCTCGGAGCTCGGCGACTTCTTCCCTTGCCTGAGTTATCTGCATGGGGAATATAGGTCTTGTTGATTGTGTTCGGGTTAGCAAACTAACGATTGGGAGTCTATCTCCAGTTCGACTCCAGATTCGGGCTCCGTATCGGTCAGAAGCCGCGATCCCGGCTGGAGGAGCTTGCGGAATCTGGATCGTGTCGTAGATCCCGCTTGTGTTGGTGGATCCGATCGAGAGATCGGTCCTTTGCTCGATTCCGAGGATCAGCGTCGTCTGTTCTCTGTTGAGAGTTTCCGGATTGATTTGGATCCATAATCGCGCTTAGAAATCCTAAATCGGGTTTTTAGCAATGATGTTTTTCGTTTATCTTCCCAAAAGTCGGCGCCAAAATGTAGAACCTAAACTCTACACTCAGTATTTTGTAGTGTTTGTAAAGTAAACTGGGGAGTGACAAAGGATATAGGCAACTATATCCTTTGAACACAACGATGTAATCGGAAATCAGTTGATAAAAATAGATTTTTATTGAATAAGAGATCAATTACAAGGAATAACAAAGGGATCGATTATAACAAAGAGATCGAACAAGATCGAGTTCTAAGACAAAGTAAAAGAGGGAAAAGTGTGTGATGTGCTCTCTCTCTCTAGGGTTTTCGCTGTCCCTCGAGTGTTAATCTTGTTTTTCCTTTATAGCATCGACTCTGCCATTCCTGTAACTGACTCCGCGATCTTCGGGATTATTGATATACCACTACAGGAAATGTGGGTAGTAATAGCGGACGAAAAGCGCTATGATTCATTTTTAATAGCGTTTCCTTGGATGCTCTGACATTGCCCGTTATAATAGGTCTGACCCTTTTAATAGCGGTTTTCGGTTGTGCTATTATTAAGTTTATAACAATAGTGCTTTTGTGTTCGCAATTGTTAATATTTATAATAACGCTTAACAAATGTTATTAGAACCTAATAATTTTATTTTTCTCAGTAGCAAAGATAGCAAATGTTTTGTGTTATTAATTAGTTTTTTTAATTATCCAAAATTAATTAATAATAATTAGTGAATTGATTTTTTTAATAATTAATTCGAAAATATAAAATAAAAACAATTTAAATTATTAAAAATCCAAAAAACAATATAATTATTTAAATCCTATAACACAACATTATCACATTCATACAAACCATCACACAAGTGCATACAACCTATCAATCTACCACTAATAAACCTTCACAATCATACCTAACTTTTACTTAATAAACCAAAATCTACAGCTGTACGTCTCTTTCTTCTCTTCTTGTTCGGCTTCACCTTCACCACCACCACCACTAGCTTTCTCTGCCATCTCCTTAAGCCTATGTTCTCTTACATCATCTCCATGGCTTGAGATGTCACAGCCTGTTCAAATTTTCTCTTGTAAACAAGACACTCTTACTCATCGCTTCATCCAAGATTTCTGTTGCAAAAAAGAATTCACACCACACAAGAATTAATAAAAGCCTTGCAATGCTGTAAAAAGAAAGTTATGGTTGAGAGATTTATCTGCAAATTTTGCAGTAAAGTTCCACAAGTAATCTCCCCAACAGAAGGACCTTCAGCATCTGTGACCACCATTGTCGTGAACTCACAAGGTTACCTGCAGAAAATATCAAAACAAAAGAAGTATGATACCATAATCTCTTGTTTTTGTCAGAAAGATCAACTTTTTCTTCCTCAAATCAACACAGATTTCACCAGTAGAATTGGGTTAACTAACATGTCTGTAACAAACAGAGATCCATCAGAGCTTATACACAGTCATCTAAGCAGACAGATTGAAATCAAAGAACCAAATCCAAAGCTCTGTTCACCAAAATCAACAAAATGAGAGAATTTTCAGCTAATTATAAACAAAGCATTCAGAAAAACTCAATAGTTAGAAACAGAAGATTTATAATAGATATCATCAGAGATGAACCTTATACAGCCGCACTACTTCTCAATCTCAACAACATTGGCGGTTTTGTCGACGGTTGAAAGAGACTGATTAGACTGAACCGGAGGGAGCCCGGAGCTGGCCAATCGATTGTGTTGTTGGTTTGATTGGAACCGCACATCTCCTTGAGAAGCCTCTGGAAGGCCCACTCTGAGTGTCTTTGAGTCATCCCTTCCACCGTGGTATGCGCTGGTGAAGGTACATATTCCGGTGTAGAAACTTCCTGGAAAGCAAAGGGAAGGAGCATTTTGGCGGCTGCGACGAAAATCACCTTTTGGCATATGCGGTGGAGAGATTTCAGATCTCTCTCTCTCTCTCTCTCTCTCTCTCTCTCTCTCTCTCTCTCTCTCTCTCTCTCTCTCTCTCTCTCTCTCTCTCTCTCTCTCTCTCTCTCTCTCACACACACACACACACAGAAAAAAATTGACAAAGAAGAAAACACATTTCAAGCGTTGATCAGGGTATAGGGTTTGCGAATTTATAGTTTCAACCGTTTCTTACTTAAAATGAACTCCAACAATAAAAACAACAATAATCAATCATTAACTCAATTAAATTAGATAGGGTTTAAACCATATACCCTAAATCATCCTATAATATCAGTTTGAAAATAATAGCAGTAAACCAGTTTCAAAGAAAAAACAATATCAAATACGACAATCATGAAGTCAACCAAGATCAACAGCTTTCTCCGGAGCACGCAGTTGAGGCTTAAATGTGGCCATTCGAAACTGCAAGACCTCATCATGTGCTGCTTTCCAAATATCATACGCTATCTTATGTCGGGCTTCTTGGATGTTCTCATCATTTACCAAAGTGAAATCTAAGCCAAGAAGATGGCACTCTATGAATTTCAACGAATAAGCACCACAATCATTACCACTTTTGTTGACGCCGCTGATCGGGACATGTGAAACAGTATACTGCTTAACATTGAAATCTTTCTTTTTATCTGGCGGTTGGACAGCCTTGACGATTCGTGGAATGAGGACGGCGAATGCTTCCACAGACCTGTTGTTCCTACCCCCACAATCGAAGACCTCAATTGTCCGGTCCACAAGATTAACGCACATAGAGATCCAATGGTTTTGGTTAACAAAAACCGGGATTTAGAGACGATCTACATCAACATTCCATACGGCATCTGTACGTCCGTGGTATGGAAGCTCACCTCTTCCATACTCTAGAAGATTCTTGTCGATTTTGTAACCTCTCCTGTTCCCGTCAAACCTGCCGTAAGCCGAGATGATCTGAGTACTAAACAAACAGCTCATAAATGCTACTCGGGTTGGCTTCCACCGACGCAATGAGGTTCGTTCTTGAAACAAATACATCATGCCGTCCATGTCCTGAAATGGACAATACAAAACTGTTAGTAATGAGAATCAACAACTTAATTCAATCTGCAAAATATCCAGGTCTGAGCTAAACTTATGTAGTTCTTGAGCCAATGATTAGGCCAAATTATACGGGCAGCTAACTCTGCATCAAATTTAGATGGTCCAATCTGAATTGCTCTGTAAAGAAGAAGCATTATTGTGACGATGTTTATTACCCAGAATTGAGAAAAAAAAAAGCAGACAAGACAATAGTACTTACTTGGGATTCAAGATCCATTCAGTTAATTTGGACAATTTTTCTTCTGGAATATAAACCAATGCATAGTCGCTATCTTTGCAACGGACTGTGGGATCATCAATATCAGTCAAGAATGGAGGCGTCGAGTTCTGTGGCCGGAAAGAAGTCAATGGTGTAGTGAAAGCATCATGGTCTTCGGATTGCTTGTCTTGAGAAGGATCAAATCCTTTAACATTTGACTCTTGTATAAGGTTGCCTACTGTCTTCTGTAAGTGCTCTTGGGTCCCTAAATTTTCATCTAAGGAGCTAAATAAGCTGCCATACACATCAGACAAGTCCGCATCCAGGTCATAAACACACAGAACACGAATACTTCTTAAAACATATATATTACAACAGGAACATCATCCTTAAAATAATATTACAAACAAGACAGAAAACATCATCCTTACATCATTATTACACACAGACAACGAAACATCATCCTTATATTAATATTAAAAACCGCAAGAACAAGAAAAATACATGAGAAAATATCTATTTCTTGTTTACCTTCGTCTGATACCTTGTCTTAGCAGCAGTTGCAGGCCCCCCAGTTTGAGAAGAAACCGGAGCTTTATTGCGTGATGGAGCAGAAGATCGACTGCGGGAAGTACCAGGAGCAGTCGGAGGAGCACTACCAGGAGCAGGATCAGTAGACGCCGTAGTAGGAATATAACCACGAGCAGGAGGGCCACTAGATGTCGTAGCAGCAGCAGGAGTGTGAGTATAAGCCGGAAGACCAGACGGAACACCAACCGAAACACCAACCTGAGGCTGAGATGAAAGGATCTTCTCCTCTAATTTTGTAAACCGGTCATCAATTAACTCGCGGACCTCCAACCCTAAGGCAGTAAAAGACGACTTGAACATATCCTGTATATATGACTTCATTTCCTCTTCAAGATCTTTGTATTTGTCGGCTGATCTTTGGCAAAGTAACTTCTTCTTCCTTGACTGTGCACCAATATCCTGATATTGGTTCTTTCTCTTCTTCGCAGGAGACACATGGGCAGCTTCTATTTCTTCTTCCACTCGAGAATCACTTGTTTCTCCAGCTTCTTCTTCTTTTGAACCATCATCCTCAGAAATGCATGCATATGGTTGTACAGTTTCCTGAAAACCCCAAACATGCTTACTCCAGTCATACTTCTGTCTGTACATGTCAATGATCAGATCGACCCTTTCGTCCTTCATCTCATCCTCTCGTTCAAAGCCAGCATCAACAATGATATTGCAATTCCCAGTTGAAGAGATGTATGGAAACACATCACCCTACAAAACAAACAAAGTAAAAAAGTTAGACAAAAACATTAACAATCATGAAATTCAATCACATTACTTAAAGGAACCAGAACTTA
This sequence comes from Raphanus sativus, assembly GCF_000801105.2. NCBI lineage: Eukaryota > Viridiplantae > Streptophyta > Magnoliopsida > Brassicales > Brassicaceae > Raphanus > Raphanus sativus. Next base: position 15,577,770 of record NC_079519.1, read on the forward strand.
CAGTGGATGGAAAATTAGACTCAATGCTAGTAATATCATCGTAGGAAACCATAGCAGATCCTTTCCAGTTACTGCATCTCATGCTAGTGACACCTTCTTCAAGCTTCTTACCCACAAGAGACCCGATGTCTGGAATAGCCTCCATCAACCAAATTTGAAGTGCATACGAGAATCCATCTATGACATAACTGTTCTGCGTCTTCACTTTATCCCTAGCTGCTATGATGGAAGTAACTAGCGCATCAAAAGAGTGAAGACCCCACGGATATCTCCTCATCTTCTCGAAATCCATCACCAGCTTGATGTACTTGTGTGGGATGGCAACCCTCTAATCCTTCGCCATTAATAAACCAACGATCACACACAAATATACCATCCTCAGCCTATCGATACGAGACCACGTATTACAAGCCTTCAGATGCTTCTTCCTGATATCTAGTATGCAATTTTTTTTCTTTTCTCCTCAGCAACTTACTCCAAAACCCTTTGTCATCTTTCCAATTATCAATCTCCAAGTCAGGCTCGTCGTCTATGTATTTCAGACCAGTGATCGCATGGAATTCTTGCATTGCAAATCTGAGAGGCCTCCTAGCAAAGTGGAACCACAACTCATGGCACATTGCGGTCAGAAGCTGTTTACAAACGAAGCTGTGGATCACTATCCCCGAGTACTTAAGCTTGTGCACATAGATGGCTATAACCTGAGCAAATAGCGGATCACCCAACACGTCATTGTACTCTGCTTCCACATACTTCTCCACCTTCTTAAGTATGGAAGTTCGACAAGTGTTGTTGACCTTCTCAACTTGTGTTTCAGTTCCCTCTCTGAATAGGCATTTAGGCAACTGATCCATCGTCATACCCGTGAACAATTAAACAAATACAATCAACAACACAAACAAAAAACATGTTTGCAACTTTACTAGCTAGCCGATCAAAAACATCAAAATGATTTAAACTATGATAACATAGACACCTAAATGAGTAACACAAACTATGTCAACTAAAATCTATACTTACGAAGCGCAAACTATGATAAAGAAAGACTGAAATTTTTTAAAAGAAAGACATGAGAAACAAGTCACAAGTTCTTATACAAACCTGAAAAGCTCGAGGTGTATGAGAACAATGTAAAAAGAAACAAATACAATCACCACAATCAATATTCATGCTACTTTTATTCATAAAACAATCGTCCAAATACAGACATTCTAGTGAAAACAAATTCCAACAAAATCACCTAAGCCATACACTCAATGAAACCACATACTTTTACAAGCTTTATAGATGTCAAAACCCAATCAAATAACTAACAAAGTTGCCTCAATGTCACGAGTGAAACCTACAGTTCGAAGAGATCGGTTGCGACAAACCAAAATTCAAAAAAGTATGTGACTTTGAGTAGATACAATCCTAAATCATTCACAGAAACTAAAATCAATACTTATCACAGTCAAGCTATGATTACAAAAGACTCAAGTAAAAGATACAAAGACATGCAAAAAAATCAAAAACAAACCTCAATGTCTTGATTGATTGACTTGAAACTGGAAATGAGAGAGTACATTCACAGAGCGGCGAGGCACGAGCTTCAGTTATTGGTGAGGTACGACTTCAGTTGCTTTCGGCGAAGTGAATCGGCGAATGAGACTGCGATTAGGAAGACGAAGAACACCGGCGGAGTCTTAGAGGGCAAAAGGAACAGCGGCGACCGAGAGCTTTGACAACCCGATGACTAAGGAGGAACACCGTCGACGGCGAGCTCTTGAAATCGTCTTCTCCTCTATCGCCTAAGGAGAAGATGAAATTAGGGTTCTAAACAAATCGATTATCCCATTTTCCCTATTTACTATCTCTCTTTCTTTTTTTTTGCCTTTTTACTTTTTTTTTTTACTTTTTTTACTTATAACCTTCTTTTTTTTACGTTTTTACTTTTTTACCTTTTTTATTTTTTTTACTTTTTTAAATAAAAAAATACAAAAAAACATTTTAAACTTAGATTAGGGGCTTAATTGGGTTTAATAAAAATATTATGTTAAGTGGACAACTTCTTGTTCATATTATGGTATATGGACAATCTACTATTCCTTTTAATGTACTTTCCCAATTTTCCCAAAAAACTATCATGGTATCACAAACTGTATTAAATTGTAAAATAAATTCATAAGAGAAACTCTTAGGTTCACCCATAGAGTGAACATTTAGGTTCACCCAATCAATAATATTTCGTTATTTCATATTTAGTATCTTTAAAAAAAGAAATAAAATATTGTCAAGTTATATTCTATTTTTAAACTAAAAAATAAAAACAATAAAGAATAATATTAATTGCAAACAAAACACATTTAAAAAAAAATATTTTTAATACCATCAACGAAACACTAAACCCTAAGCTTTAAATCTTAAATCATAAACTCTTGGATAAATCCTAAACTTTTGGTAAATCCCAAACACTTGGATAAATTCTAAATCCTAGGGTTTAATATTTATCTACGGGTTTAGAATTTATCCAAGGTTTAGGGTTTAGTATTTAGGGTTTAGTATTTAGGGTTTAGGGTTTAGTATTTAGTATTTAGGATTTAGGGTTTAGTGTTTTGCTGACTGTGTTAAATTTTTTTTTTTAAAATCCAAAGATTGAGGATTTATCCAAGGGTTTATGGTTTACCAAGGATTTAGGGTTTATGATTTAGGGTTTAGTGTTTTCCTGATGGTATTTTAAATATAAAACTTTTTTTTACGACTACTATTGTTTTCTATTTATTTTTTATTTTAAAAACATAATAAATTTTTATTTTAAAAACATAATAAAATTTGACAATATTTCGTTTTCTTTTTTAAAAGATATTGAATATAAAATAACGAAATCCTATTGGTTAGATGAACCCAAGTATTTTTCAACTCATAAAGTGTTTTTTGAATGTAATTTTTCTTATTTAAATGTTATTGCGTAGCTGCGGTAGCCTTTTCTTAGCTGGATGCAGTGTATTATCATTGGAAAAGAATTAGAATAAATGGGGTTAATTGACGAAAAATGTTAATGGGTTCGGTAGGATGGGGTCACCTTTACTCACCCCTTTTTATCTTTTCGGTAACAAATGCAATAGACATGGAGGAAAGGTGCCCACTCCACATGATTTATAATCTTATATGATGGACCATGAGTAGGACCACTTGCATTACATTACTCGCAGTATTATATCCTTATTGTTATTCTTACGGTGTGCATTCAAACAAACCAATATATATATACAAAACTTTTTTTTATCTTTTGTTCTAAAACGTTAGCGCCTAATTTATTAGGCGTCCGCTTAAACATTTGACGAAGGTTAACTGTTATTTTGACCAAATCGGTAAGATTAATTGGAAACCCGATTAATTGTATAAAAACATGTTTAATTGTTTACATAACTGACTATCGTCTGGAATATACGTAATAACCCCTACTTCTCTGACAGTAGCAGGGATGGCAATTTTCAAATCTCCATTCTTCTGACGATGGACTCCATCTTCAGCGATCTCGACGTTCCTCTCATCACCAAAATGAAGACTACTATACACTTCTTGTGGTTTCGTGATCCATCCGATGTTCAGCTTCCATCCATCCTTGCGTTCTCGACAAGTAACAGCTCTTATTGCTGTCTGATTGATTTTTCCTTTGAAAAATCGATTTCTTCGGTTAGCATGTTCCTTGACGTTTTGATCAGTTGTTCTCTGACGATCTTTGTGCGACCATAAAGTGGATGTACATAAACACCCACGTCGCAGCTCTCACCCACGCCATAGATTATGTTTCGGTGTTGCAGTATGGTTTGATGTGATTTGCATCACGCCCTTCATACCATCGTATGGGGTTTATGGTTCGTGCTAACTCTGCCCATATGGCATACATCAAGGGAAAATGCATATTGTATGAGGATGCTGATAGCCCTACTAATTTGACTGATCAAGATAATTCTCAGGTTATTAAAGAGCATCGTATATCGTTGATTTGGGAAGGTTCTCGTGCCAAAGAAACAAAACGTTGAAAAATTGCTTCAGATGATGCCATGACGGTGTGGACTTCAAGACCGTATAAAATCCAATGATTTGGGAAACGAGAAGTTCTTATTCAACGTTACTTCAGACGAAGATCTCAAATATGTCTTACGTCAAGGCCCTTTTCATTACAACTTATGTATGTTTGTGTTGGTGTGATAGGAGCCCATTGTCCATGATGTTTACCCTTGAATTATCCCTTTTTGGGTTCAGTTATTTGGCAATCATCTCCATCTATGGACCATCAAGAATCTGAAGAGAATTGGAGCTCGCTTGGGTCATGTTTATACTATTGAACTTACAAAGGGTAGAATGCTAATTGATGTAGACTCTAGGCGACCATTGAAATTCAAGCGTTAGATGGAGTCTCTTAAACGGGATGAGGTGACCATAGAGATCAAGTATGAGATGTTATTTAAACACTACTCTACTTGCGGTCTAATGACACATGAGAAAGGCCTTTGTCTTACTCTTGATAACGGCAATCAATCAAAAACAGAGAGAGGTGGTGTGTTTGCGTGTGTGCAGCTACCTCCTGCTCAGGATGCTTGTCTGTATACGTTGGAGAATTGGTAGTTCCTACTACCCTATGAGTGATGCCACAAGAAGACTCATTGCAACACAGTCCAGAGATTAAGGAGATGCTTGTTACCCAGCAAACACCTGCTTTCACCAACACTAAGTCATTCAACCTCCATAGTCAAGCTAAATGACTATAACAAAGCACTAAGTGGGAGGCAATCTATTTAGGTAATTTTACTTAGTTTTATTCACTACTAGTATTTATTTTCGTATTTATTTTTATGAAGGTTTAAAAAAAAGGATCCGAGTAGACGTTTGTCATCGCTATCGACCGATGCGACTTGGTCGACATCGATCGACAACACCACACAGCCATCGATCAACGTACACTTAACTACATCGATCGATTTGGTATCGGTCAGGTATAACGTTCTAACTTGTTAAATTCAGTACTTATGCTTTATGTTTTTTTAGAACTGTGACTGTTTTACACTCGGAATAGTGTAATTTAATTCGGGGGGATTACTAATGGTTATCTACTGTTATGAGTCTTATTTAAAATGTTTTCAAAAAAATTGTATTGTCAAGAAGGGAACAATTATCTAATTTTGATTTATTACTTGTCATCTAACCACTCTTTAAACCAGTCTTAGATTTACTAATTGCAGAAGTACTAGAGATACTAAAGTGGATCAACCTGTTAACTATGTTTGCACTTACTGAGAGTGTTTAAAGGAACCAAAGCTGACCTCAAACCTAATATTGACTTGACTTGCTTCTCTTGGGGCCTGGTATTCATAGGATCGGAATCCTCCTACAAGTCTGGAAGGTAAAAATCTGTGTGTTTCTGGTTTCCTTCTTCTCTCTCTTCGGCAATAGTTTCTTGAGAGGCATAGTGATAGGTAAATTACCTGCGATCCCATTATTCTAAATCTCAGGAATGACCACACAGTGTGAAAACGAGGGATAGGTAAATGACATGTGACCCCATTATTCGTTACACTTTGTCAAAAATGTATGAGTTACAAATGCAACAATGTCAATGATATGAAATAGATAGCTTGTGTTAGCATCGAAGTTCATTGAAATTGAAACTAAAAAGAGATTCAGAGAAGAGAGAAGAGGGGAGAAAGAGATCAGAGAAGACTGCATGTGTGTTCAGAAACTTGTTTGAGTTGAGTCCATGTGTCATTTGATCGATATTCCCAAGGTAAAGCATACACTTTTATTTTATGCAAGAAATGAAGTTAAGTAGAGGGGATTGTCAGACATGATTAGTTGAGTTGTTGACTAGGTGAACTTGGTTTCTATACTAGGATATTGTATAATGTGCTTTTGAAGTTAGGATGTTTATGACTTGGCTTGCACTACTAAGGATATTGTATAATGTGCTTTTGAAGTTAGGATATTGTGGATGTTCTCTTCTTATGGATCTGGCTGATGTCCTTGAGGGCTTTCATCATTCCCTTCTCAAAGTTGTCACAGATCTCTTGGACATCAAACTGAAAGGATCGCCTCTTTGGATCAGCCACATCTCTAGATGGTCTATACTGCTCTCCACATCTTTGGCTTGGCTTTTCCTGCACACTAACAAACTCATCAAAATTATTTAAATAGTATTTAAATGGAGTTTGAGAGATAGAATGTCGTGTGGGCTTCTCCTTGCTACTTCTCTTTTGAAGACCAAACATCATAACCTGAAATTCTCAACACAAAAGTTAGTAGATAAAAATTCTCACTCTCTCAAGTGTTTGATCTCACCCACTCAAGTGTTTCTCTCGATTTTGAAGTGTTCACTCACAAGCTTTTTACTCAAAGTTCTAAGAGAATAGACCAAGAGATCCCAATGGGCAAACCCAAGCAAGATCAAAGTGTTTAAGATAGAAAGATAAGAGATTTTTGGTTTGAAATCCGTTTTAACCACCTCAAAGGCCGGATTTCTCCTCGGCCAGCAGGCTTTCAAGCAATCCACAAAACAAACTTTGAAATCTTTGGGAAACTTTGAAATCTTTTTTTTTTGATCGGATCTGTTTTTTTTTGTTTCTTTTCTTTTTTTCTTTTTTTTTATATAGAAAGTGGAAGGTAATGAGGGGCCCGGATTTAAGAAAGGTAGAAAAAGAAGTGTTTAAGAAATGGAAGATGAGAAAATATGGATTGAAATAGATTTACCGGAAGAGTGGCTTTGATACCAAATGATAGACTCGAAGAAAGGCACTCGTCCGGTAAAGTTGATATAGACTCTGATCCGGAAGGATAGAGAACTGGTGGGATGAATGGTGACACAATGAGATGCGGAAAGGCCCAATAATACTACCAGACTTCGATCATTGCCGGATGTGACGCACCGGTCCAACAAAAGAAGGATCGAGACTTGGAGATAACCTCACCAAGAAACTTAAGAAATGTTCTAAGCAAAGAACAAAGAGAAAAACTCATAAAAGGGGAAAACAATCTGATTTTTATTTCATTGCAGAGATTACATATTTATAAGGTTTGTAGTCAAAGAGAAATAAAAAGAAAATGCGGAAAACAATACATAGAAAAAGACAACAATTGACTAGAAAAATATTAATGAGTCAATTGTGCAGAAAATGATGGAAGACCAGTCAAAGTGGCGAATTTGAGACATTCTTGGTCAAGGGTGCGGACTCTAATGTAGACTGGTCATAATTCGTCCAAGCGTCCAGGTGCATCCATGATGATCGGGACCATGGCAGTAAGGAGAAGGACGCATGCGGGCTGGTCGGGCTGGTTGGCCGGGTGATCTTCATGAACGGAATGAGCTGATGGGTTGGCACGGTCTGTAGATTCAGTACGATGTGAAGGTAAAACCTCGGTTTAGTTAGCTGGTAAACAAGAACGCCACCTTGGGCCGTGTCCATGAACCAAAAAATTCGGTGCTCGATTTTGGTTCTATCAAAAAGTGATCGCAGCGATATCTTATTTATTTCCCAGCCTATTTTAGTTCATCTTGATAGCTTGTTTTTCAATCGGCAGAAATGGTCGCAGCAACTGAGTATCAAACAGAGCCTAGATAGATATTGATATTTTTATTTTGGAAATATACAAAATTAATTTGTATGTATAAATCTAAAACGACAATTAAAATAAAACTGAGATAATAATAGTTAACAAAAACAAGATTATATTTGTATTTCAAACACAACACAACTCTTGCCCTTCTCTTACAATAATTTTCTTGGTGGAAACATTGTTCGATTATTTTCATTACAATGAAGAGATCAAACACGCTGATATATGATAATGAGCTTCAAGGTGAGGGGGCCACCATGGGCTTAAAAGCACTAGAGGAGGAAGAAGATATGTGAGAATACCCACAAGGAAGAAAACTATGAAACCATGCGTGAGGACAGTAGTACTTAGGTTTGACAAAGAACTCCGCACATTCTTCAAGAGATCTTTGTCCTGGGAAGAAAGGAATACAGTTATTCCTAACGTTAAGAACACCTCTTTCAACCAAAATCTTACACCAAGGCCCCACGTGTGTGAAATAGTTATCAGACAAAGATAAGTTGACAAGATTATCCCGGAGGAGCATGCACACTGCCTCTGGGATTGCCCCAAACAAGAGATTCCCAGCAAAGTTGAGCTGCTCCACATTCTCTAGACACGTAAGTGAAAGGGGTAAAGGACCCGTGAGCTTGTTTCCACCAATATCAATAACTGATGCTCCCTTGAGTAATCCGATTTCGTAAGGGATACAACCCGTAAAGTCGTTATTCAAGAAGAGCACCTCTGTTAACATTGTCATAGATCTTAGGATGCTTCTCGGGAGTGGACCGGTGAACTTATTTTCTGCTAAAGTTAAAAAAAGGAGGTGACTATCGCCAGGTATCTCGGGGAGGCTCGCAGTAAAGGTGTTGTCATTAATGAAGAGAACGTCGAGGTTCTGACCAAAGATTTGTGGTGGGATTGAACCGGAGAAAGAGTTGAAACGGATGTCAAGAAATGTCAAACCGCGCATGCCAACTACCGCGGTCGGAAACTGACCGGTGAATTTATTGTTGCTGATGTCGAGTTCATAGAGATACTTGAGATTAACGATCTTTGAAGGGATGGTACCACCAAAGTTGTTTGAATTTACATGAAACAGAGCTAAATCTGGGAGTTGATCGATGAATCCTTCAATGGAGGGAGCAAATAGCTGGAAACCATTGAAATCGATGGAAGCGACAGTGACTGCTGTTTTGTTGTCCGGAGGATTGTCACAGTGGAAGCCTCTGTAACTGCAAATGTCTGAACCTATCCATGTCTGTGTTACCTTAAACGGGTCGAGAGTTATGAGTGACTTGAATCCCTGGATCACTGGGTACACCACTTCAAGCCTTTTGTCAAGAAAAGTGAGTCTCTCTTCTTCCCTGCTTCTTGTCTCTTGTAAACCAATGACGCTAAATAGGAACATAGCCAAAAGAAATGGATTCTTCATCTTTGCAGCAGAAGGATATGTGTTAGAAATGAAAGAGATGACTCAAACAAATTTCTTCGACAATAGTCTTAGTTTTTATTCTGGGATCATGTTTATAAATTTCTCGTAACATGTTTAAACTATCATAGTGTATTATTTTGTATTGTAGGGTGACTAGACGTTTGCATTCAGTGACCGTGATACTATTTTAAAGTAATTTAATTATTATTAGATTGGACCGGATAACCAGAGGTGAATCCACTCGAAGAGGTGTGGAGTCAGTTACCACCACATGGGAGTTCAACAATTCTCTCATGATCCTATTTCTATTTAATTTTATTTTTTATTTAAATTTAAATTAAAAGTACGTAAAATAGCCAAAAAACCTATGAATTTCAAAATACTTACTGACCCATGCCATTCCTATCCTATCCAGAATTCGACCCATAATCCGACCCATAATAGAACTGTAATAGAACTGTAATATGTAAAACTTGTATCACTCGTACATCTAGTACTTATCTATTTAGTAATACTTTACAACTGTTAATAAAAATTAGTATTACTTGTACAACTGTTATATGTATTACTCGTACAACTACGACATATTTAAATTTAACTATACTATGTAAAACTTGTATCACTCGTCCAACTACTATTTATCAAGCTAATATTAGTTGTACAACTGGTGTATAGTATAACTTGTAAAATTGTGCTATGTATTACTTATATAACTACTTGTAGAACATAGGTAAGTAGTATAACTTGTGTTACTCTTACAACTAACACTTATGTTTTCAGTATAACTTGTATTACAAGTACAACTATTTTCAGTTTTCAATTGTATTAGATTTTCTATGTATTACTTGTATAACTCGTACAACTAAAACAGATTTAAGTATGCAACTTGTAATACTAGTACAAATTTCTATAACTGTAATAGAGCTTGTGTATTACTAGTATTACTAGTATAACTCGTATTTGTATAACTTGTGTTACTCGTACAACTAGCACTTGTGTAACCAGTATAACTAGTTTTACCAGTATAATGTTTTTTTTATTCAGGGTGAGGAGATGGCTGGAGGAGCAATCAAACCACACAGATTTTACTTCCAACCGGGCGAGTATGGGAAGCCTTGTAAGCTCTTCTCAAGGTGTCATCAAAAGCATTTCATCCACAGTTCAAACATATTTTCCATATGGAGTACTCGTCAAGGAGAAAGGTCATGTGATTGTGGATGTTGTTGCTTCACATCATACAAGTCGACAAGAAGAGACGGGCTTGGTTTTAGATGTTGGTGTTGCTTTTGTGTAACAATAAGATTTGTGTTGATGTTGTGAAACTTAAGACTTGGTGTTGCTTTTTTCAAACTTAGAACTTGTGTGTTTATGATTTAGTAGTGAACTTGTATTTGTCATATTTTGGTTGAACTGGATAGGTTTTTCGTATAACTAATACTATCAAGTAAACTATGGCAAAACCTAATACATAGTTGTACGAGAATTTGAGTTGTACAAGTTTGTTCATAGTTGTATTTTGGTAGAGAATTTGAATTGTGTAGTTGTAAAACATTAAAAATATATATACCTCAGTTGTACAACCTTTGAATTCTTAAATGCATAGAACCACATACAAAGGAATCATTAGTTTTGCTAAAATATATTATGTGTAAGTTTTCCAAAAATATAGCGAACAAACTAGTAAACCAACCTTTAAAGTATAAGGTAGATCAAGGAAACTTATGTAATTGTCTAATAATTGCAATTTTGTTTTGGAAAAACTTCAAATAATTAGGATGGACCACTCTAAGGACATTCCAACTTGTATAGTCTGTTGTTATTTAATTATAGAAAGCCAAATGGAATTTTAAAATGTTATATTTGAAGAAGTTTTACCAGTATTTCATTCCTCGTGTATATAATGTAGTTGTACTAGTTGTCATAGTATTACACCATATAGTTATACTAGTGTACCAGTATTTTAGTTGTACAATCTAATACATAGTTATACGAGAATTTGAGTTGTACAAATTTGTTCATAGTTGTATTTTCGTAGAGAATTTGAATTGTGTAAATGTACAACATTAAAAATATATATACCTCAGTTGTACAATCTTTGAATTCTTAAATGCATAGAACCACATACAAAGGAATCACTAGTTTTGCTAAAATATATTATGTGTAAGTTTTCCAAAAATATAGTGAACAAACTAGTAAACAAACCTTTAAAGTATAAGGTAGATCAAGGAAACTTATGTCATTGTCTAATAATTGCAAACAAATTTGGTAAAACTTCAAATAATTAGGATTGACCACTCTAAGGACATTCCAACTTGTAGGGGTGGGCGTTCGGATACCCGTTCGGGTTCGGATCGGGTATTTCGGATTTTCGGGTATTTCGGTATAGGAGTATAAAACCCGTTCGGGTATTTCTGTACTTCGGGTCGGGTTCGGGTATTTTTATTTCGGGTTCGATTATTTCGGGTCGGGTTTTCCGATATTTAGATTTTGCAAAAAAAAATTAACTTCTTCATTTCTCAAGTTTTTTTTTTTAAAAAAATATAAATTTTACTTAACTGATATTTTATTTTTAATACATTGAATGATTTGAAGATAAAATCTTAAAAATAAAATACACTAATTTGATTATTGTTTTAAAATTTTAGCTATAGCTTTTGTTAATGCATGAAACTAAAATTTGGACATGCATTTTAAGCATTTTAAGTGAGCAAAAAATTAATTTTCTTGCAATTATATGTATATTACCTAATTTTAAACCATGTGTATAATTAATATAAGTATTTTGAATAAAATTAGAGAAGTAAACTATGAATATATGGTTAATAGTACATAAGTTCGGTTATTTTCGGATATCCATTCGGGTTCGGGTATTACCCGTTCGGGTTCGGATATCCAATCTCTCATAATTCAATACCCGTTCGGGTATTTTGCTACTTCGGTTCGGATTTCGGTTCGGGTTTTTCGGGTCGGGTTCGGATGCCATTTCGGGTATCGGGTAAAGTGTCCACCCCTACCAACTTGTATAGTCTATTGTTATTTAATTATAGAAAGCCAAATGGAATTTTAAAATGTTATATTTGAAGACGTTGTACGAGTTGTACCAGTATTTCATTCGTCGTGTATATAATGTAGTTGTACTAGTTGCCCTAGTATTACATCATATAGTTATACTAGTTGTACCAGTATAAATTAATAAAGTTGGGAATTTGAAATTTTATTAATTTATAGAGATATTAATTCACAAAAGTTTTCTTATTTAGATTTCTTATTTTAAGATATTTTTTTTATTTTAAGATAAGAAAAATATTTGACTTTAGTGTATATACATTAATTTTATTTTTTAAAAATTTGACATTTATATTAATTTTATTATATTATTTGGTGTATATAATATATATTGCATAAAACTTAAATGTGGTTTAAGAAAATAAAAATATAATTCCATTGTTAATATGAAACAAACAATGTACTAATAGATTCTAACTTATATAATATATATATATATATATGTATATAAATTATTAATTTATAATTTTAATGGGATCATATATTTACATAGAATTTTCAAAAAATCATTATCTTATTATTTTATCGATTTGTGTTAAATTTTGAACCGGTCCAAGTTGGAACCGGCAACATATATTAACTTATAGAGAATATTAATTTATCGAATAAATTTATAGAGATTCTATTGTAATTATTTAAGATTTTATTTAGGTGTATATCTTGTATTTATGCGTCCATTGACATATAATAGGGTTTGTAATGAACAATTAACTGAGCAAAAAATCATCATATCTCAATATTTTGATTAATTTTAGTATTTGTTTTCAGTTCATTTTAATCATTTTAGGATGCATTTATATGTAAATATTGTATTTTGTTTTTTTCATTTGCATTTGACAGGTTTATAATGTACACTTGAGAAATTTGGGACAAAATCTTGAAGTTATTCATGCAAATTATCAAATATGTGGCCGATTTGAAAATTATCAAGAGACAAGGGACCATCATGCAATTTTGAAGGGTCTGATCTTCTCAATTAAAATGTTTGGGACTAAATCAAGACGACCAATCTGAAAATTTTAATAGTTGGGTCACATTCGTGAATAATCAAGAGTTTGAGGGCCTGTTTTGAAAATATTGGAAAAGTCTCCATTGGAGGAGATCGAGCTTGGCTTCAACACGGGGCTGAGCAGGTCGGGTTTCATGGACAGAGGAGTTAGAGATCGCCACGGTGCCGTATTTTCACGGGGTCCTTCTAGCCGGCTGATATACCATGGATTTCACCCGTTTTCTGCCATGGTATACTAGTATTTTATTATATAACTAATGTGTTTTCTAGCCTGTTAGGTATGTTTTCAGGTTCAGGAGCGTTTCGTGATAAAGTGATGTTTTTGGAGCATTTTGGAGTACAAGAGATAATACACCCGAGTTGACCATTCAAGACCAAGTCGGAAGTCAACACTGTGATAAGAATCGATCGATACTCATCCAGAGTTGTCGATCGATGTAGCTGAGAAGATCCGCGTAATAGAAGATTATAATCAATCGATACACATCTAGTGTTGTCGATCGATATCGAGGACGAAATGGTTTAGCCGACTACTTCACCAAGACTTCACCAAATTACGAGATTGCCCCTGACGAGTTTTTAACCTAATGGAAATGCTTAAATATTCCTGCTAAGTGTTTTTGACTGCAACTTCGAGAGAAGCAAGCTTTACACAAGTCTTGAGAGGCAAAGCATAGAGTGTGAGAGAGAGACTAGAGTTTTACATGTTTTGAGAGATTAGAGAGATTTGTGAACTCCATTTGTTATTCTACTCTTTATCTATCTATGCAATTCTTTCATCTATCTATTGTTATGAATTGCTTAGCTATGTCTGAGTAGTCTACTTGTTAGATCTAGGGTTTAAATAGGTTTGTGGGAGTATCCCCAAACTATAATGGCTAAGTTGTTATATTCATCAAATAGATTGCACCCTAAGCTTGTTCTAGAGTAGCTAACTAGAGCATAGATCACTAGGATCTTTGATATCTTGAATTATCTGTTTTAACTAGTATCTCCTTGGAGAAGAGCTAACCGCCCTCCTTGAGATCTAGTGTTCATTATCGGCTCGCGCCTAGGCATATCTTGAAGCCGTCGATCGATATCCCGACAGGTGGATCGATCGCCGAGCGAAAGGTGTATCGCTCGATATCTCTAAAGGATATCGATCGACTCTTTTTCTGTGTCAACAAAAGACAGTTGAGGCCAGAGATCTAGATTATTTAACCAGTGAGACATCACTGAGAGTTAAGCGACTGAGTTCTATAGTATCATGCAAGCAACTTGTTAGGCATTTATAGATATTATAATCTCCATTCCTGAATAAAAGCCCTAAGTCTAGCACTCTTCATTCCATTTAAACACCCATCATACTGTAAGTTAGAGCAACTACCTTGCTCATTTTAGGAATTGTTATTTACATCTTCATCATTAAAACCAACTTTACCTAGGATTGATTAATTGATTAGATTTAATTGGTTCTCTAACTCCTCGTGATTCGATCCCTAAGTACTACAGTTGTACCTCTTATTTGAGAGAGTAAGCTCTACTGGGTAATTTGAGCACTATCACCGGCGAGGGCTGAGCCACTTTCACGATGGTTCGATCGCAGAGGAGACGAAGTTGCAGGAGCTGGATCCGTCAAGGAAAGCAACGGAGGAAGCTATCACGATGGTTACGACATGGCTCAACCATTGAGAACGAAGTGAGCTCGGTGGTATAACGGGAGGAAACTTTCCCGTCGACGACGATTTAACTTTTGTTTTAATTTTATTTTTAATTTATTTTATTTAGGGTATAAATGTAAATCAATATCTTATGGGTCATATAAACTGACTTGGGTTATAGGAGAATAAAGGAAGAGGGTTATGTCTCATTTGAGAATAATATCCGTAGACTATAAACATCAATTTACTGTGACAAAAGTGGTTTGACTTTAGGTGACTGAACCCACAAATTTCGGGATTAGAAACCCCTCTATGAACCTTTTTATATTTTATATTTAAGTTTTGACACCAGTAAAATTTACTGCTGGGACCGCCACTGCGGGTAACCGCGCTAAGACTATATACAATAGATTCAACACACAACACTCTCCACATCATTTTCTCTTTCTTTCACATCAGTTTCTCTTTCTTCCACTTAATAATTCAACACCCACTTATTTTTTATACTCTACAAGGATTTGTTAAATAAAATTCAACAACCTATCCTACCATTTTTATTTTCCATATTTTTATTTTGTTGTACATCTTTTATTTTGTAATTACATATTTATTATTTGTTTAAATTAAATTAAAATACTTAAAAACTATATAATTGATTAATTATTTTATGTTTAATTTTAAAATTTCAATAAAAATATCAATTATTATAGATAAAAATATAAAGAGCTATTATTAAAAAATAGAATTACAAAAACTTAAAATTCAATACAGTACATTAATAATCATACAACACAAATATTAAAACACACATAGCATAATGAGTACAATAAACTCAACTCAGAAACTTAGAAATATTTCTAACCACGGAACATTATTAATTTTCGCCATATGTGTTTGACTAGATTTACTTGCAATTCGTGATGCACATTTGAATCACGCAACTCAGATCTAGCACGAACTTGATTTTCAAATGCAGGTAACACTTCGGTCGAGAATGTTTGTGGTGCATTAGATCCACTTGCCTCAGATTGATCATAATCAGTTCACTGTTGAGCATATGTATCTCGTTTATCCTCGGCAATCATATTATGCAATATGATACACGACCTCATTATGATAGCTAAATCGGAAATTTCCCACAAGCGAGCTGGTTCGCGAATGATTTTAAATCGAGCCTGCAATACTCCAAATGCATGTTCAATGTCGTTCCGACATCCCTCCTGAACTTGTGCAAATAAATTTTCCGGTTCACTTTGAGGAAGCCTAATAGATTTGACGAAAGTAGGAAAAGAAGGATAAATACTGTCAGCTAGATAGGTCGTTGGTTCACGAAGAAGTCAACTCTTGAGTATTTCCTTATCTCCCCGAGTATATTGTCCTTTCCACGCTTTAGGACATTTTTTTCATTCCCAGTGCATGTAATCAATACTCTCAATCATCCCCGGGAACCCTCGCTTTTCACTAACCTGCAAAATTCTTTAAAGATCATCTTCAGTTGGGGCTCTGAGATACACTTGCTGGTACGTTTGTAACCTACGCAAGCACTCCAAAACTGTTGTACCTCCAATTTTGATGTATTCATCAACCGCGTCGGCCGCCATACCATATGCTAACATCCGCATGGCTGTGGTACATTTCTCTAATGGAGATATACCTTCTTTATTAGCTGCGTCATATCGTTGAGTGAAGTAATCGTCACTTCTTGATAGGTCCCCTACGATTCGGAGTAAAACATGTTTTCGCATTCGAAATCGTCGACGAAACATTGCATAGTCATATGTAGGTTGATTTGAGAAGTAGTCGTCAATCAATATTTGATTTGCCGCTGCATGATCTCTCTTGTGGTATCTTCTCTTTCTACAAGGTGGATAATTGTCCTCTATTTTCTTTCGACGCTCCCTAAACTGGTTGATAATATACCTTTCTTCAATTTCAGATTGTCTTTTGTAAACTTCAATATCAAAAAGAAGTTATGACGGATCCATATCAAAAGGAATTTCTGATGGATCCATTTTGGTATTGTTACATCAATGAACGAACGAGTCCATATTTATAAGACGATAAAACCAATGGATCATGTTGAATGGTTGGAGGATAAAATTCACATTAAAGAAAAAGTCACAGACACTAGACAGTATTATTAAATCACATCAGTAGCTAGAAGATAAGATTGATGGAAAAGTCGCGGGCACTTAAAAGCATTATTGAATCATGTTAAGTGGTTGCAAGATAAGGCTATACCATTTAAAGCCAAAATTGACGGATAACATTGATGAAAAAGTCACGGGCACTTGACAGTATTATTAAATCACATTGAGTGGCTAGAAGATAAGATTGATAGAAAAGTCATGGGCACTTAAAAGCATTATTGAATCATGTTGAGTGGTTGCAAGATAAGGCTATGCCATTTAAAGCCGAAATTAACGGATAACGTTGATGGAAAAATCACGGGCACTTTACAGTATTATTAAATCACATCGAGTGGCTAGAAGATAAGATTGATGGAAAAGTCACAGACACTAAATAACATTATTGAATCATGTTGAGTGGTTGCAAGATAAGGTTATGCCATTTAAAGCCAAAATTGACAAATAACATTAATGGAAAAGTCACGGGCACTTTAAAATCATGTTTAGTGGTTTGAGGATAAGATTTTATATTATTAAAGCACTAGGGTCGGCCCGCCCTACGGGCGGGATAGTTTTACCGTCTCAAATCCTGACATTACATTTATAGTGGTTGATATTTTATGTTGAATAGTTCGGTAGACAACCCTCTTTCTTTGTGATATAAGGGATTGTTTGTGCTTCGTGCAGGATTGGTAATTTTATATTTGTGTTTTGGTTTGGTCTAGCTTATTTTACAAATGGGGTTATTCAGGTTCTCATTGTGTGACAAATGTGTTCCATAGAACTATATGTATATTTTGGGATGAGTTGTAACAGAACATGTGCTATATGAACATATTTTCAAACGTCTTTAGTTTGAGATGTTTCAAGTGATTGATCATAAGTAGAACGTGGAACATGTGATGAAAATTTATGCTCGAAATCTGGTTCTCAAATTTGAATAATTTGTCCATTGTATTTGTGTGGGTGTATTGAAGTACATTATAACTCATCAATAATTTCAAATTATACAACCTGGCAAAACCGTTCACCGCAAAAACCTGGCACAGTAACAACAAACGGTTAGTTAGTGTTCTGTGTGATGAATAAAACAGAGTTCTGAGAACTTTGGAGAGTTTTATACAACCTCTGGTGATGATTGATAGAGAAAAGAAACTTGATGGAAACAAAGGAGAGGTAAAAGAGCTTCGTGGAACATTTTTCTTTCACTCTTGGAAATACTTATTCTCCATGTGAAATAACCTGAGATGCATGTAAATGTTCAATCTTAAGAGTAGGTTCATGAAACGAAAAAGTTAATACATAGATAATGAGAGAATGCGAAGAGTGTTCTATAAGAAGGCTTGAGGATATATATATATATATATAGCTTTACCGTCGCTGCAAGTTGACATGCTATTTTGGGAACCCTCTATCATCCAGCATCTGTTTCTTCACAGCAAATCCAGCTGTCGTCCAATAAGATAATGATCATTCATATGAACCCAACAAACAACTATAAAAAGCCTTCTAATAAAGGAAATCATTATACATCGAATCCACTTAGCTCATACTTCGGATTCCGAATGAGGAATTCTTTTAAAAGTGTTTAGCAGGTGGTCGGTGACAGAGGCTTGGATGGGAGACTCATGTTGCAATGAAAGAGTTGATTATGATTTATGAGTTTGCAAAATACCAATCATTGTAAAGATATTTACGAAAAGACAATAATAGACCAACCTTATCACTCAGAAGTCATATCGACGCCCATGATTTCAACAGCGGAGGAGGAGGCGAAGACAACGATCTGAGAACAAAGGCCAGGCTTCAAATCGGACAGCTATAGCCATGACTCTTCCATCTTTGCAGGAGTCTATTGAGAGGAAGAGAGGAAGAGTGTACTGAATCTGTGAGAATCATCGAGGTGGAGGGTGCTATTCATAAGATTATTGTGTTGTGAAAACGGAATGAGGAGATGTTTTTCAAGCAGGAAAGTATACCTTTTTATAGTAGCAATTCCACCGCCTCCCAGAAGCTAAGATCGCATTCAATAGAGATCATGGGGTATGGATTAAAGAAGAACTTGAAGAGGGTTAATCTGTAACCGGTATCATTCAAATCGATAGGAAGAAGATGAACGAATCACTCTTTGAATTCAGTTACAGAGGATGGCGGAGAAACACACGGGTTCAACCCTAATACCAAAACGCCAATTAAGCTGCGTTTTCGCTTAATCAAGTTATGGATGGGCCACAAACGATACGTGTAAAACACAGGCGAGCCCAACACGCCCCACACAGACGCATCTGCTACGCATCGTTTCATTAAACATGGACACGTGTCACGCCGTTGACGCTCGAGTTTGTGCGCTGTCATCCCACGTGGCACAACAGGAGAGAAGGAAACTGTACTTTATATATAAAGATAACAAGACAACATATTATTAAAGCATCAACTGACAACAACATTATTAAAGAAGAGAATGACAAACAAACATTATGAAAGCGTGCAGGGCCATGACACATACAAGAAAAGAGTGGTATGATGCAGATAAGCATGGACGTGTATGATGCAGACAACCACTTTTGACCACAATTAATTTCCAAATAATTCATTGCTCAACTGTTGGAACATATCTTTGCTCTTGTTATTAAGATGTTCTTTTCACTTATTTTCAGCTACATTTTCATCTTCTTAACCCAAGTTTTTTCTTTCATCAATTAGTTTACCTCATCTTGCCTTTGGTTTGCCTCCACTTGCCTTTGGATTGCCTCTTTTCGCTTTTGGTTTGCCTCCTCTTGCAACATGGCTAGTTTTTCCAAGCGTTCAAACTCTTGAGCCTTGATTTATTTGAATTCATTAAAATCTTTGTTGACCACTTCCAAAACTATGCCCTTGCCTTTTTTTTTAGCTTTACTTTTTGCTGCATCCCTTTCCATTGGACGAGCAATGGATCCTGCAGAGTTGAAGTCACTAAAATCACTATAGTGGGCTCTCTTAAATCCACTGCTTTTAGAGCCAATGTTCCCTCCTACTTGACTACCATAACGTTGTTGATCATGGACAGCGATCCATTCTTTCATTAAATTGAAATTTCCGGTACCACCACCTAAATATATTTCTTGCGCTTTCACCAATACATCTTGATCTGACCACCCATTTTGTTGCATACGCTTAGCGTTATCGTAAGCGCCAATCCATTTAGACAATTTTTTGTTCATGTAGTTGTAATGAATTCTGCATGAAACTCCACCACGTGGAGGATCAAATGAGCAATGCTCATTACAATACTTAGCAATTTGCCCTAAAATGATTCACTTTTCTGGTTTCTGCCAACAACGCTGTCTGTTCCGTATTTGATCCATAAACTCAGTAGCACCAAATTTTGCTCAGTTGTCCATTTGAGGCTTTTCGGGTAGCAGGGGTTGAACTGTCTACACCAGGAGTTGCTTCATTAACCCCAACTATACAACCAAGAGTCATTTGTGTAGAAAACTCGGAAAATTCGGTTGATCCAACATTTGAAGAAATTCATTATCCGTCGGAGTAGAATAATAAGTGGGTAGTTGAGATGAATATGACATCGGTGAACCGTAATATGGATGATAGTTTGGGACAGCATGGAAAATTCGGTGAAAAACCATAATTTGGTATATTTTGGGGTTGGTTAGGGTTAGGAAACTGATTTTGAAATGAATAGTTGTTGGGATTTGGATAGTTAAAAGGGTAGTTTGAAGGGTTTTGGATATTATTAGAATGTTTTTGTTGGGATCCATTTTTCAAAGAAGATAGAAAATATTGAAACGAGAGTTATGAAAGGCTAAAGATGATTTTTTTCTGTGTCCAAATCTAATGAAACAAGTCTCTCTATATATATAGTATGAAAAATGATAAATTTTGATTTTTTTTTTTTAAATAAATATTTTAATATACAATAATTGAATCAAATAATATAGGAAAGAAAAAAGAAACTTAAACACAGTCAATCAAGAAAGAGTTGCCATAACAACTTTATCTTTGACAAATGAAACTGTGCCACTACGGACTGTCTCTCTTCTCCTCAACGAGTTTAATTTTTTCAACTGGTTGTTTGCCAGCTAATCTTAAACGGACGATTAAAGACCACTGCACTTTGTCAACTGTTGAATTAATGTTTTCAACAGGTCATTGCACTTGGTCTAAGAGCATGATTAACCCTGATCTTAGCCAAGGTTCTTAACTCATGATTTGACACTTTCTTATACTTTTCGGTTAAGATACGGCTCTTATATATCTTATTTAAGAGACGGTACTTAGTTAAGAACCGTCTCTTAACCGAAACTAAAAATTCCAGTTAAGAAACCGCGGTTAATAATGGCCTAAATGTATGATTTTTACTTCAAGTATGGTATATATTATAGTTACATATATGTTTCTATGCATTATACAAACATAATTGTCTTGTTTTTCATCAAATCAATTATCTCAAAATGTAATATGTTTTTGTATCTTCTTTTATATATTTTGGTTTGTTAAATAAGTGTTTTATTTTTATAAATTTTTAAAATAGATAAATTTCCTAAAATAGAAAATAATTTTCATTACCAAATACATCGTAACATTTCACAAAATTATAAATTTAACAAAAAATTAAACTTATATCTTCTTTGACTATAATCAGGAATTGTTTTTTTTTTATTTTTAAAAGTGAACTATCAAATATCAAACAAATAAGATTGCTATATATCTACTTTATTAAAAGAGAAGTTATGACTTTTTTTATGGGTGATATTTTAAAGTGGACCATTCCTTAGCTAGTAAACTATTATTAATCATTAATCACTTTTAATTAATTTATCCTTAATCATTAATCAAAATATTACTTGTTTTAACAATAAACCTATATCCAATGCCGATGATAATTTTCTAAACCATGATGGAAAAGAAAATAATTAACGGGATTCATATTTTCGGAGAAGAAGATGTTGCCATGGGAAAGCAGATGGATTGAAAAAAGCACATTGAAATTCACTGATCAGGCATACAAAACAATTCTTCAGTCAGTAATGATTTTAAAACAAAGAAATATAGTAACAGAGATATGAATTTTTGATCTTTAAAACAAAGAAATATAGTAACAGAGAAATATAGTAATCAACTTCTCGGTGATTCTCCACTAATTAATGGTTCCAAATAAAACTTCTCACATCTTGGTTCATACTCGTTTGATAAGAATTATGAAAATATTGTCATGTGTACGAACATACTAATCTGGAATCACCTGAATACAAAGTGAAATAGTTTCTTCTTCGTAACTCCTATGAAATTTATTCAACTTCCTGGTTATTCTCCACTAACTAATGATTCCAAATCAAAATTCTTACATCTTGGTTCATCATAGTTTCATAAGAATCATGAAGACATTGTCATTTGTTCGAACAAGCTAATATGGAATCACCTGAATATAAAGTGGGTTAGCGTCTTCCTCATAACTTCTATGAGATTGATTTAACTTCCTGGTTTTTCTCCACTGATTAATGGTTCCAAATCAAGCTTCTTACATCTTGGTTTATCCTGGTTTGATAAGAATCATTAAGATATTGTCATATGTCCGAACATGCTAATTTGGGATCATCTGAATAGAAAGTGGGATAGCTTCTTCCTCATAACTCCTATGAGATTTATTCAACTTCCTGGTCATTCTACACTGATTAATGGTTTCAAATCAAGCTTCATACATCTTGGTTCCTTCTGGTTTGATAAGAATCATGAAGATATTGCCATATGTCCGAACATGCTAAACTGGAATCATCTAAATAAAAAGGTGGATAGCTTCTTCCTCATAACTTTTATAAGATTTATTCATCTACCTGGTAATTATATACTGATTAATGGTTTCAAATCAAGCTTTTTACATCCTGGTTCATCCTGGTTTGATAAGAATCATGAAGATATTGCCATATGTCTGAACATGCTAATCTTGAATAACCTGAATAGAAAGTGGGATAACTTCTTCGTCATAACTCCTATGAAATTTATTCAACTTTCTGGTGACTATATACTGATTAATGATTTCAAATCAAGATTCTTACATCTTGGTTCTTTCTGGTTTGATAAGAATCATGAAGATATTGCTATATGTCTGAACAGACAATTTGGAATCATCTGAATAGAAACTGGAATAGCTTCTTCCTCACAACTCTTATGAGATTTACTTAATTTCCTGGTCATTATACACTGATTAATGGTTTCAAATCAAGCTTCTTAAATATTGGTTCCTTCTGGTTTGATAAGAATCATGAAGATATTGCCATATGTCCGAACAGACTAATTTGGAATCATATGAATAGAAAGTGGGATAGCTTCTTCCTCATAACTCCTAAGAGATTTATTCAACTTCCTGGTGATTTTATACTGATTAATTGTTTCAAATCAAGCTTCTTACATCTTGGTTCCTTCTAGTTGGATAAGAATCATGAAGATATTGCCATATGTCCAAACAAGCTAATCTGGAATCATCTGAATATAAAGGGGATAGCTTCTTCTTTAATATTCCATGAATTTGACCGACCTTTAGTCATGGTATATTAGTGTTTTATGATATATTTTATCTATTTTGGAGTCTATATAGCATATTTATAGGTTCAGGAGCTAATGGAAGAAATAAGCCTGGGCGTACTGTGTTCCATTCGGGTTCTGGTCGGGTGGAACGGTTTTTCGGTGTTTCGGATTTGAGAATATAAACACCATTCGGTATATTTGATTTTCCGGTACGGTCTCGGTTCGGAAGTCTTCGGGAACGGTTCGGTTCGGAGGATGATTTCAAAATCCTTGAAGATCCGAAATTTAAATTGTTCGGTTCGAGTCCAGTGACTTGTAACCAAAGTAACCGAAACAAACAAAAAAAGATCCGAAAATAACATAAAAAAAAACTTAAACATCCGAAACTGGAAACAAATTCAACTGTTCAAATAACAACCAAATTCAAAGATACATAAGTTTTCAACACAACCAGAACATAAGAACCAAAATGAAAACAATCCTGACATAGCAAAATGAAAACAATCCCGACATAACCAAAATGAAAACAATGCCGCATAACAAAGCACTAAAAAACAAGTGCAGATGATTCAAATTTCAAACATGAAGACAATCTTCAAGACTCTCTTACTCCAACATTGCTGCATCTTCATTCTCTGCAAAATGGAATTTAGTAACAATGTTTAAAATGTACAATTATATTGTAAGCAATAAGAAAGATAGATTCAAGTAAGAACTAATATTGTTACCTCTTTCAAGTTTGTCATCCTCTTCAAGATTAACAAGAACTTGTGCATTTGAAGGCACTCGTGTTTCCACACCAAGATCTTGTTTCATCCACTGCTCTGAACACATTAAAACCTCAACCATAAAATGAGTAAGACAACTCCTATGTGGCTCTAGAATCCTACCACTGGTGCTAAAGGCACTCTCTGAAGCAACTGATGACACTTGCATTGCTAAAACATCTCTAGCAATCTCAGACAACACTGGAAATCTGGTTGAGTTCGTCCTCCACCACGACAGCACATCAAATTCCATTCCAGCCATCAACTCTGGGTTCTCCACACCTTCTCTGAGATAAGTCTCCAATTCATCCTTTTTCTCTCTAAGCCCAATCTCGTTCAGCTTCTGGTTGTATCTCACTTCAATCCTCTTATAACCAGCACAGTCATCCACCATCTCAATGTTGCTAGGCTGCTCTCGAGAAGACTGCGATTTGTTGCTAGGCTGAGATAATTGGTCATCTGGATCAAAACGATCTCCATGTCTTGCACTGTATTCTTTGAACAGACTTCTCAAGACCGAAATCAAGGACTCGTACACCTCCTTGTACTCGACAGTGTCCAGCCCATACAATTCCTCAAAGCACATCTTCGCGAGCTCCAACTTCTTGGTGGGATCAAAGACAGTGGCAACCATCAGCATCTTGGTTAAGTTCTTGAGACCATCCCAATACTTGTCAAACTTTTTGAACATTTCTGTTGCCTTCGTCTGCAACTCAGAATCATAGCTTTGATGAGTGCCATCAGGTTTGTTGCAATGGTTACGATCTCGCCATAACACTTGTGTGCATTGATGAGGAGGACCAACCCTTGTAGAACCATTCTCTAACTCACTGAAGTAGTCATTGTACAACCTGTCTTCTGCCTCCATCTTGTCAAATGCCACCTTAAATTTCAGCACTGTTGTCAACATCAGATACGTTGAATTCCACCTTATCTTGACGTCCAAAGGCAAGCTTCCTCTTGTGATCTTACCCGCAACAACCTTTAGCTCAAACGACCTCAGTCTATTCGTATGCGATCTGACATAGGCGATAGCGTTACGGATAACAACTACATTCTTGTCTATCTCTGCCATTCCATCCCTCACAATCAAGTTTATTATGTGAGCACTACACCTCATATGCAAAAACTCACCATCTAAGACAAGAGACTGCTCAGACACCAAGGCAAATGCTGTATGAAACTTTCTTAACGCAGAACTATTCGCAGTAGCATTGTCAACAGTAATACAGAAGACCTTATTAATTCCCCATTCAGCCAAGCAGTCTAGCAAAACAGTAGCTATAGTCTGATCTTTGTGATCCGTGATGTGCTTGAAGCCTATGATCAGTTTCTTCAAGCGCCACAAAGTATCAATGTAATGCACTGTGACCACCATGTAACTAGCACCTACAAAGAAAAATTATACAATGTTAGTAAGTGATAGAAGACATTGCTAATGAAAAATTAATCAAGCATGTTGGTAATGTATAACCTGTTGTTTGAGAAACCCATATATCTGTTGTGATGGATACACGTTGCTTATTGCACAAGAACCATCTCTTCAATGCCTCTTTCTTCTCTAGATAGATCTTTACGATGTCCTTAAATGAGGTCCTTCTTGAATGAGGACTGTACAGCATTGCCTACAAAGTACAAACATATAAATCAGAGACATAAATCTAAAGATTGTATTAAAATAAGTAAACAGCAAACACAAAAGGAACACTTAAGGAAAGCATACCTTTTTACAGAAATGCTTCCAAGCCACACTGTTAACAAACGCTAAAGGCAACTGTCCCAAGAGAATCATCTCATTTGTGGCTTCTCTGAACACAGCTTCAGAAAGCTTACACATCTTGAGCTTCCCATCTTCAGCAATGCCTTTTTGTTTCTCTTTTTTGCTAGCTAACCACGCTTGATGGATTTTGCAGATTTCTAGATGCTTCTTCAGGTTTGTGGTCCATGATGTGGTGAGACACGAGTATTCCTTTTGCCAATTGTTGCATAAGCACCTGTCTCTGTCCTCCTTAGTTCTTGTGTAATGCTCCCATACTTCTGATCTTGTTGGGAGGAGCCGCTTGACTTTTGATGGTAGAGAAGTCACTCTGGATGGTTGAGAACTTCCTTCACATTGTTTCCTTTTGCTTTTGTTGCTATCTGGAGTTTGAAAGTCATCTTCTTTGTTACTGGTTTCGCGATCAATAGATGATGTCGAGTCCATCTGTTTCAATGAAATCAAGACAAGAGATGATTAAGTCAAAACCAATTTCGATTTCAAATCAATATAAAAAAGCCTACACATAAAGATTGAATGAAGTAGTCTTAGATTAAAAATATTTAAGCAAGAACAACAATGACAATACTACAGAGCGAGTGGCTCTCCGAGTTCAAATCAATACGGTAAGCTTCTACCTAAAAGATTAAACTAGTCCTAGATTAAACATATTTAAGCAAGAACAACAATAGTATCGATATAATTCAGACCAACAAGAAGAAGAAGGAAGAAGGACCTGTGATTGATTACTGGAAAGGTATGAAGCAGTCGAATGGAGAGTACACTGATGATTTATAGTGGCCATCTGCAGTGATTACGGGGGTGAATCGAGGAGCTTTTGTGGGAACAAGGTTCCACCGCCAAAGAGAAGAGGAACAGGCGAGATGTAATCGAGGAAAAACAAGATGTAAACAAGGAGACGCCTATATGGCTACATGTGGTTTCATTAAAGCCGGTTATGTCCGGTTTTTGATTCGATAACGGTTTAAAACCGGTCCGATCCGACCTCCGAACATTTGACATTACAAAGCCCAATAGGTGTTTTTTGTCAATACCGTTACCGATCTGACACCGGTTTTTCGGTTCAGTTAGAGGTTTGGGTTTGGGACCAATTATAAACGCCCAGGCCTAGGAAGAAAGATGATGATTTTGGAGCATTTTGGAGCAATTTAGAGATTACACCGAGAGGACCGTATCGACCACCCGAGGTCGACAAGGAGAGACGCGCCGATACTTAACTGCAGAAGCCCGGATTTGGTCACAGCCGACCTGAAGCCCAAGACACCATCTATTTACCAAAATGCCCCTTACGAGTTTTAACCTAATTTTATAGTATTTATGTCTTACCTATGTATTTTGGCACATACACGATTTTTACAAGAGTTTTCTAAAAGTTTTTAGACATAGTTTCTTTGTTTTTGGTGAGAGAGAGTTATCATTGAGAGCTATCTTGAACACCATCGTTTTCTATTCTTTGAAGCTTTTTATATTTACTATGATTCTGTTTAGCTTGGCTATGTCTGAGTAAACACCTCTGTTAGATTTAGGATTCAAATAGGTTATGAGGGATTAGCCCCAAATATGAATCCCTGAGCATGTCATATTCAACTTAGGAGATCATGCTTAATGCTTGTGAGGAGTAGCTAAACTACACATGATAAAAAGATAACATCCTTGGATCTATCTTCCTTGAGTTAGGAATTGCTAGGCGCAAGCGAAAGCATGGTCTAGCAAATCTCTGATGAACTGTTATCAGCCACACGCTTAAAGCTTACTAGTAGCACATTGATTGATACTCCTATAGAGTAATCGATCACTAGACGTGGGGCACTGTTGATCGACATCGGTTACAGCACACCGATCGATGCCTAATCTATGATTCGCCAAAGGGAGTCTCATCGGTTCTAGTAATTGATAGTCATAACGACAGTTAGGCTATTGCATATTTGGGTTCTTTAATATCATGCAAGCATCTCATATAGGCATTCATACTACTATAATCCTGAAAACCTGAAAATCATTCTTGTTAACCCCAAATCAATCAATTGAGTAATTGTCCTACTCAAACCAGTTTCTAATTTACTTGTTATTTACTACTTTGAAATCTCCAACCTAACTTAGTTACAATAAGATCTAGTGATTCCTTAGCTCCCTAAGGATTCGATCCCTAAATACTACAATTTGATCTCTTTTAATGAGAGTAAAATTGCTATAGAGTAATTTGAGCAAACTATCAAATTTGGATCGTCATTATATTTTATTTAAGTCTAGGTTTTGTTACTTTAAAATTTGTTACTGATAAAATTTTCTTTCTTTTATTTTAAGTTGCATGCTCAGCATAACTAGAAGCAAGGAAAACAGTGAACTTTTGTCTTCTGATCTAGCTGCTTTGGAACTTTCAATCCACAAACAGATTCGTTCCGCGTCGATCAATACACCCGCTTTTGCATCGACCGATTTTCAAAGCCAATGGAGTACCAGCTGGCTACCTACTTTGCAAGCTCTTCGAGTACTCTCTTACTAGAGAAACTTTGCAATGGCTTAAGAAACTACCACCAGGATCTCTTACATCCTAGGATGATGTCAAGAATGCTTTCTTGATCAATTTCTTTGATGAGGCATGCGTAGAAGACTTGAGGAGCAAGATTGCTACCTTCATGCAGAAGCCTACAGAGCCTTTCAGACGCTGTTGGGTTCGTTTCAAAACCTATCAGAGAGACTGTCCACACCATGGATTCAACAAAGTGCAGCTGCTTAGTACTTTTTTCAGATGATTAGATCTGGTCTATCAGATAAAACTAGATACAGCTAATTAAGGAAACTTCAACACCAAGAATCCATAAGAGGCTGTGAGACTTATTGAGAACTTGGCAACTAGCAACAGTACCAAGAACACTGATTTTGAGAGAAGAAAAGCGGCCAATGCCCTAGGAAAGGAGCAGTTGGACAACATGCAAACCAAGTTACACAGTGTTAATAAGCTACTGAAGAAGCAGGTTAGCTTTGCTGAAGAAGTAGAAGCTGTAGAGACTGATGAGGAAAGATATGAAGAAGAAAATGTGAATTACATATAAGGATTCCAGAGATAAGGGAATCAGAATGGGAACAAGAACTTCTATCGCAACAGTCAGAGGAGCAACTACAATCAGAAATTACAGTACCAGAAACCCTTCATCAACAGCAATTACAATAGCAACAAGAATCTCAACAATTCTTTCTACAAGAATCCACCAGCACCTACTCAGGAGAGCAAGATTGGAGCAATGCTTGATTCAGTTCTAGAGGGTCAGCATAAGCTCACAGTGGATTTCAATGGGAAGATAGATGCTGTGTACAACAGCTTGAATGCAAAGGTTGACACCTTGAGCACTCATGTGAAGAAGTTGGAGACATAGGTGGTTCAGACATCAGAAGCTATTAGAAGGCAAGAAACCTTCATCAAAGGGAGAGATGAAGATCTCATCAGACACCACATCAATGCTATTGTGGTAGATGATTTCTAGCAAGTGGATGAGAATGGGAATCCTCAAAGAAGAGACTTTGAAGCCGACGACTCAATGAATGTCGACAGCCATCGATCGACACAAGATGAAGACAATCGATCGACATGGGAAGAAGATTATCGTTCGATGCTCGAGATACCACATCGATTGATAGAGTTTATGAGGTCTACAGCTACGAGCAAACCAGTCTGGATTATGACATATGCAGAGTTTGCAGCGAAATACCCTAACCACTCCACCCTTTCGCCGATCGATCAGAAGAAGAAGAAATCAATCACCCTACTGCTACACCCATCGATCGACATGACCAACCTATCATCGATCAATGTGACACTACTAAACCCCGAGTGCAGATACCAATAATCGATGTAGCCCTACTCAATGCACTCAGACCCCAACCCAAACCTAGAGAAAACCCACTAGAAGAGGTTGAGGATACATCAGATCCTATGGAGATAGAAAAGGAAAGTGCAAAGAGGACCTTAATAAAAAGGAAAGAGAAGGTTCCCAAGCACCTTAAAAGAGAGGCTAATGCAAAGAAGTTGGAAAACTTCAAGAAGAGAGTTCTAAAGGTCCCAATAGAGAGATCCTTTGAAGAAGCAGACTTCACACACATGTTGTAGATGTTCTTAAGAGAAACAAGAGCAACAGAGGCTGACATTGAGAAGATTTTCAACCAGATAAGAGATGATTTGAAGAAGAAGATTACATTGATGAAGAAGAGTGATCCTGGAGAGTTCATTATCTCATGCCTAATTCATGGCATTAAATTCTCCCATGCACAATGTGATACAGGAGCATCAGCCAGCATCCTACCAAAGGTTATGGCAGACCACCTAGGTCTGAAGGTAGAACCTACCAAGGAATTATTCTGCTTTGTAGATTGTTCCAAGACGAGTTCTTTAGAAATCATTAGAGACCTTGAGGTACAGATTGGCAATGCCCTAGTTCCAGTTGACCTCCATGTCCTAGACATCAAGTTAAATTGAAATTCTTCTTTATTACTTGGAAGAGCATTCTTAGCCATTGCTGGAGCCGTTTGAAATTTGCAAACAACCCAGATGTGTTTGACACTGATTGACCCGAAGATTCACTACGATCCAGTCAAAGTTGTCAAGCCACAGACGTCCTGCAACCAGACTCTAGATGAAGCTAAACTCGTAGCAACATGCTACTGTGAAGCCGAGTATGAGACAGAGTACTCGGAATCGATCGACAC
Source organism: Raphanus sativus (assembly GCF_000801105.2). Classification (NCBI taxonomy): domain Eukaryota; kingdom Viridiplantae; phylum Streptophyta; class Magnoliopsida; order Brassicales; family Brassicaceae; genus Raphanus; species Raphanus sativus. The sequence goes on from NC_079519.1 coordinate 15,608,385, forward strand.
TCATGCAGAGATATCGATCGACACTGCTAATCAACAATCGATTGACCAGTCAGTCATTACATCGATCGATTCAGTTGGGAGTTGGGAACCAGACTATTACCAGCCTAGATACGCAGTGGAGACACATGAAGAGGAGTTTGATGAAGATTACATAAGGGAAAGAGATATAGAATACTCGTTTCTCCACAGAGAAGAAGAGTATGATGAGGACTACAACATAAACATACCATATACCTACACCCATGACGGGGAACCCCCTCTAGTGGAAACAAGGGATGATGAGTATGATGACGATTTTTGGGAAGAAAGAGAGATTTACTCTTTCCTTCGCAGAGATGAAGTGCCCACCCGATATGTTTCCTACCCATTCATCCCATCAAGACCGTATGAAGCAGCCTACCAGGAAGGCACGAGTCACAAACCGATCGACAGATCAGACAAAGGGAAATCGATCGACACCAGCAACTATGCATCAATCGATACAAAATTTTCTAAAACCAGAGATGATTTTCCAGCACACTGCTATCCTATCTTTTCCCTAGAATTTACTACACCTTCCCAACATGTGGAAGAACACGAGGAGAACCTCAAGGAAGAACAAGATAAATATCAACAAGGAGTTCTCACTAGAGATGAATCTCCATCACATGGAACCATACTACCAGAATCGAGCGACGCATCAACGTCAGCATCGATCGACACCAGTCCAAGGCGAGGAAAGAACGAAGCAAAATCGATCAATACACCTACCAACGCATCGATCGATACGAATCAAGCCGACATCAAGAAATTTGGAAATCTCAAAAATGGAAATTCCAAATTTGGAAAATTGGTTGATGAAGATTACTATAAAGGAAGCCACGGGGTAGAAGCAACTTCACAAACCCTAGAAGCAGACAAGATGCATCAGCCACATTCCAACCCTAAGCCATATGGAGAAGCATTCAGTTGCAATCTTTTCCATCAGCTACACAACACAAAATCAATCGACGAGCAATCGTCTGCATCGATCGATATTCAACCCTTACCATCCGATTTTCTTAATACTATCAAGTTAGATCGTGAATATCTAACACCTGATGAATTTGGTATATTCAGGGACCCAGAAGGCAGTGCAAGAGCTATGGACGGCCGCATCCAACAAATATCCAAAGAAGACATCGCAGACATTCTTGCCATGGACAACGGACAGAACAACCTATTCAACAAGCAAATCGATGATCCAGTGTATCAGAAGACGATAGCTGATGCAGATTATGAAATAGCTTGCGGGAGAGAACCGGATTTCAAATACATCTATCAACTGGAAGATGCAAAATCGATCGATGGAGACACCTCTGTATCGATCGATGAGGTTCCTCCCGAGTACAAGGAAGAGAAGGATGAGTACAGTGTATACAGAGATATGTATGGACGTCCACAAAACCTTAAAGGAAAGATTATTACAATATCCACCTTCCACATCAGAGACATCTTGCAAAGAGCTTCGCTATGTGAGCCATCTTTCCTATGCCTACCAGAGCATCAAGAGAGGTTCACTAAAGCCACACCTCCATACCCAGTTACCTACAGCAGAGAAGAGTTGGATGAGAAGCTGAATGAGATCTACACCATTCAGTATGATTCAATGAACGATTTCAAGTGCAAACTTGATAGTGTCTACCATCCGCTCAATGACAAGATAACCTGGCTGACCAAGATCCCGAAGCTGCTTTCAAACAATGTTATCACCATATTAAAATGGGAGACATGAGAAACTCAGCAAGGAAACCCTGGAAATCCTCAACATCGAATGAGTTTCCTCACCATGCATCGACCGACGACCGATGCAGTTTACCCCAGATTGATCGACATCAACTACAAGCAATCGATCGACAGCTGTTTTACCAGATTGGAAGACCAGTTATGCTCTTTTATAGAAAGACTTGGTTATCCCTATCATCCATTGAAAGAAGATATGGACGCACTAGCTACAAATATGGATGCTTTGCAACAAGAGATGGATACGATTCAGAAGCAACTCGATTTTCAACAGAAGACATCTCCATCGATCGATACTCCTACACCTATATAAATCGATTATCAGCAAGCACCAACCGAGAACCAACAACCATTGCTCGTCCTAACGACTCGACATCGATCGATCTGGAAACAAGCCAGCACGATGGATGGAATACATAATTCCATTACAAGCCAAAGTATGGAGCTGCCTACACCAAAGAAGAAGTTGGCAAGATGATCGCTGAGATATATGAAGCCTTACAATATTCAGAGGATGACTACTACAAGGGGTTCGAGGACATCTATTTCCCCTTTGATTGCAGCATTGCTACTCTGCATTCACGAATAAAAAGGTTAAACAAAGAGATCAAGGCTATTCAGAGACAACTTGCAACTAGACCTTTACTATGCAAATCGACCGCTGATACTGCTCAAATTACCCTATAGAGCTTACTCTCTCAAATAAGAGGTTCAGCTGTAGTACTTAGGGATCAAATCACGAGGAGCTAGGGAACCAATTAAATCTAATCAATTAATCAATCCTAGGTGAAGTTGGTTTTAATGATGAAATGTAAATGACAATTCCTAAAATAAGCAAGGTAGTTGCTCTAACTAACAGTATGATGATTGTTTAAATGATAATGAAGAGTGCTAGACTTAGGGCTTTTATTCAGGAATGGAGATTATAATATCTATAAATGCCTAACAAGTTGCTTGCATGTTACTAAAGAACTCAGCCGCTTAACTCTCAGTGATGTCTCACTGGTTAAATAATCTAGATCTATGGCATCAACTGTCGTCAGTTCACCAGAAAAAGAGTCGATCAATATCCTTAAGAGATATCGAGCGATACACCATTCGCAGCGCCGATCGATTCACCTGTCGGGATATCGATCGACGGCTTCTAGATATGCCTAGGCGCGAGCCGATAATGAACACTAGGTCTCAAGGAGGGCGGTTAGTGTTGGGGTCAAAAACGGTTATCTCGAAATCAACGGCTAAGTCTATTTGTCATACGAAAGTATAAGGAAGAAACGGGAAGTGATCTAAGTTTGGATAGGCCGAACGACAAGGAATCCGCCTTGAAACTTCAAAGAGCCCGTTCTCTCAAACCGTGAGGACCCAGAGAACGATCAAGATATCAAATCGAAGCCCTCGTCGAGACGCACGTGCTGGTCCTGGCCGCCGGCGGCTAGCCCCCGTGCTGGTCCTGGCCGCCGGGCGGCTAAGCCCCCGTGCTGGTCCTTGCCGCCGGGAAACTTCAAAGAGCCCGTTCTCTCAAACCGTGAGGACCCAGAAAACGATCAACATATCAAATCGAAGCCCTCGTCGAGACGCACGTGCTGGTCGTAGCCGCCGGGCGGCTAGCCCCCGTGCTGGCCGTGGCCGCCGGCGGCTAGCGCCCGTGCTGGCCGTGGCCGCCGGGCGGCTAGCCCGTGCTGGCCGTGGCCGCCGGCGGCTAGCGCCCGTGCTGGTCGTGGCCGCCGGCGGCTAGCCCCGTGCTGGCCGTGGCCGCCGGCGGCTAGCGCCCGTGCTGGCCGTGGCCGCCGGGCGGCTAGCCCCGTGCTGGCCGTGGCCGCCGGCGGCTAGCGCCCGTGCTGGCCGTGGCCGCCGGGCGGCTAGCCCCGTGCTGGCCGTGGCCGCCGGCGGCTAGCGCCCGTGCTGGCCATGACCGCCGGGCGGCTAGCCCCGTGCTGGCTCGGGTCTTCGGATAACGATCTTCGGTACACGAATCCCAGTCCCCGGCAGTCTGAAGTTTGTACTTTGAGTTTTTCTCAAGTCCTCGCAGGACGAATCATCGAGATTCCGTGTACGAAACTCCAGTCCTTACTCCAATCAAAGACCGTCGGAAACACTTCGGAAACTCGTAAGGTATCAACCGGAAGGAAGATCTTAAATTCTTCGTACGAAACAGCGATGGTTATCTTAAGACACCACTCGTCTCAACTCTACGAATGAATGAAGAACTTCCGGAGAGATCGTAGAAAACCACGGAAGTCCTGGAAACGGCCCGAAAGGGACTAAACACGATCGGACAGTCCGTTTATGATTATCTGAGATAGATGCGACGATTTACGTTTATCTTTGCATAGCGAGATAAATGCTAAATTTCCGGAAGGATAAATGTCAAGTTTCCCGAAGATAAATGTCAAGTTTCCCGATGAAAGCCGACGAAAATGGAAAGAAGCCCGCCTTGCGGCCCAGGAGGAGAATAGACCGTCATAAGAAGGAGTATATAAAGGAGCTTTGGGAGAGGAAGAAAGGCAGAGCGAAAATCATTAAGAGAGAGAGAAATCCGAGATTGGAGACCTAGAAAGCTCCTGTTAGGTTAAGAACTTAGAATTTAGGCGGTAGACTAGCAAGGTAGGACCTAGAACGTCCGGCCGCCTCTCGTTCTATTTTCATCTTGTCCGCAGGCTCCTGTCTCTCTCGGAAGGATCTAACAATCCTTTTACTTAGAGTTCCGCTCATAGGAACCCTAGGCGTTATTCTCGACACGCCCGTTTCTATGACAAACGCTCGTACTAGACGAACTCCACCAGGCAGTTCGATCTCTTGTTCAAATCTTTCCAACTGAACTACGTCCGACTTGATCCTCGAAAGGGGTACGTAGGCAGCCTTCCTTAAGGTCCAGTCTCAAATCTTAATAAAACATTTCCGCATTTATTTGATCACTTGTCGTTGGTTGTCGCAGAGAATCCGGACCTTCAGGGAAAGTTAGGTTTACTTAGCTTTCCTCCGATTTACTTACTTAAAATCGACAGTGCGAATTTCGGTTCCCACAGTTTGGCGCTAGAAGGAGGGGGGGTCGGATTCTCTTACTCAAAAACCTACGATTGGTAACAACAGCATGGCCACATCACCTGTCCGCAACATCGTGTCATTCGGGGACAGAGCAACGGCTGGTCAAGCCAAACCTCACGACGAACTCCTCGTTATCAGACTAACGATCCAGGACATCGACGTAGCAAGAATATTGGTCGACACCGGATGCTTGACAAATATTATATATAAGAACGCTCTCGAGAGGATGGGAATCGACCTAAGCGCTATCACGGACGATCCCAACCCAATAATCGGACTCTCAGGAAACATCACAATGACCCTCGGCTCAGTCGATCTCTCGGTCAGAGCCGGGAGCGTCACGAAGATGGTGGAGTTTTTGGTAGTCGACGGTCCAGCAGCATATAACGCGATCGTCGGGACTCCGTGGTTAAATTCCTTGCGAGCAATCCCCTCGACTTTCCATCTGTGCCTCAAATTTCCGACCCTCCTCAGAGTTGAAACAATACAAGGAGATCGTAAAGCGCCGCAAGTCTGCTTGGCCGCTGGGTTAAAACGAAAAAACTCTGAGTCCGAAACTAACCCAAAAAAGCAAGCAACTCACGAACCAGCATCGCAGGACCCTCCAGAAATCTTCTGGCAGTCGCAAAGAGCTGAGGTCCTGGAAGGAAAACGTGAGCCCACTTGCGAACCAGTAATTTCGGTCTGCCTCGACGAGACTAACCCAGAGCGGTGCGTGGAGATTGGAGCCAATCTCCGCAATCTATTGAAAGCAGAACTCACCGCATGTCTCAAGAAGAACCTTAAATGGCAAGTATGCGTCGACTTTACTGATCTCAACAAAGCATGCCCGAAGGATTGTTTTCCGCTTCCGCACATCGACCGTCTGGTCGAGACAACCGCAGGAAACAAACTCCTATCGTCCATGGACACAACCCCCCTCGTTTGGGATTATCTAAGAAAGACTTCGGTAAAATTCATAAAAAGACTTGGTAATGGAGACGGATTCCTGCCTGCCGTATAAAACGGCTATGGTTAGCTTGAACACCAGTTGCCTTAACTATACGGGGAATTGAAACCTTTCGGAAAAACCAGCGTCACATCGACGGCTTTTTCTAAAGAAAAATCGTAAAAACGTCTAAGGCCCAAGACAGCCCAAAAGGGGCCCGAATCACGGCTAAACGACCCACATACGATTTTAGGAAGGATCGAGCCCAAAGCTGATATGACGGTCTGATTACCAAGTAGAGTTTCGACTGAAAATGCTTTTTAGAATTTCTCCTGGAAATCGCGGAGAAACCCCAAACTACTCATGAAACAGAAAGCACGACTGATCGGGTTACCAATCAGCGTTTCTAATGATAAAATTCGATAACATTTTACGGAACACCTTTCGTAAAATAAATTCTCGAAAATATTTCACGAGACAGCTTTTGCATGATTAAACTCGACAACATTTTACAAAACAGTTTCCGTAAAATTAACTCGACAACATTTTGTGAAATAACTCTCGTAAAATAAAAGGTCAACAACGTTCTAAGAAACATTTTCTACACAAGGAAAAACCTACGGAAAACAAACAAGAACGCAAAAACACGCACAAGTCGAAGGAACCGAGCAGCCGACTCCGGTCGTGGCCGTGGCCGCCGGGCGGCTAGCCCCGTGCTGGCCGTGGCCGCCGGCGGCTAGCGCCCGTGCTGGCCGTGGCCGCCGGGCGGCTAGCCCCGTGCTGGCCATGGCCGCCGGCGGCTAGCGCCCGTGCTGGCCGTGGCCGCCGGGCGGCTAGCCCTGCACTGGCCGTGGCCGCCGGCGGCTAGCGCCCGTGCTGGCCGTGGTCGCCGGGCGGCTAGCCCCGTGCTGGCTCGGGCCGTCGGACGGCTAGTCTTCGTGCGTAAGTTCTAGGCCCCCGGGTCGTCAGAAATCCGTGTTTTGCGACTTTCCGAGATCCCGCAAACAAAACTCCTTCTCTTGCTCCAAGATTTCGAAGAATCCATAAGACGTCAACGGACAGGAAAACTTCGTATAAAACGGTGATGGTTATCTTAAAACACCATTTCCCTCGGCAATGGATCGAAGATCTTCCGAAAGACTCGACATCCAAGTGTTGGCTAGCCCCCGTGCTGCCTCTAGGCGCCGGACGACTAGCGCACCCGTACTGCGCTGGTTATCGGGCGACACAACATTCGTCAAGCACGGCAAATCCTCGCAAAACTATTCCGACGATAGTCCAATCCAATACTTTGCACCTTTCGTAAAATAATCCTAGACAATACTTCACGAGACAGCTTCTGCGCGACTAAACTCGACAACATTTTACGAAACAGTTTCTGTAAAATTAACTCGACAACATTTTGTTGAAAAACTCTCGTAAAGTAAAAGCTCGGCAATATTTTACGAAATATCATTCGTAAAGAAAAACAATATCATAAGCTTCTTGACCTGACCAGTTCACTCATAGCTTGACGAAATATCAAGTCTCACTCAAGTGACGTCTTGCCAATCATTTTCGCTTGTCCGCCCACCTTAGCCTTCTTCGAGTTTCGCCTACTTCTCCTCCCTTTGCTTCAACGATTCTGCACTATTCCTTCGGGTACATGGTCGATTTAACCAGCAGTACGAGAAAACGAGGATATGAACTTAGGCGAAGACCTTTGACAATAAAACGTTAGAAGACAAAGAGGAACGGACATGAGGCAATCTCGAGTAATCAATGAGACTAAGGTATGTCCGACTTAGAAAATTTTATCATAGGAAAGGGATGGGAACGTCTTGTAAACCGCCGTAAAATTTAGGGAACTTAGGACCTAGGTGGAAAGTCTAGCTAGCTAAGTCTTAGGCATTTTCTTCCAGTTTCGTTCTATTGTTCCTTGACTGTTTAGGCATAACGCGCAAACCGATCTAATCTCTCGAAAAACCGAGAAACGATCGCCGCGCATCCTTGGCATACTCTTTCCGCTTCCGTGAGACTAATGGCACGACGGAGAGCTACAAAATTAACGAAATAACCTTCGGTAAAACTTCATGAGTAACCCGAAGCAACTTTCGCCAAAAAAACAAAACCTAAAGTGGAAAATCGTTTCGAAAAGCCATCACCCATAACTTGGAAAACTCCTCTATGATTGGCATGTCTATCTCGACGAACTCTATTCGGCCCTCGGCCAACTACGTCTTTCCATAAAGCCCGAACATGCACTCGACATCGCCATTAAGGACAATCGTCAACTAAACACGATCTTAACGGTAACACAAAGGGTCATGGACTGGTCTTTTACCAACGACTTCCTTGGCTAAACGGCTGAAGTCAGCCTCCATGCCGATCCACAATACTTAGCGACCACCGCTCCAACCGTGTAACGGCTAAAAAAGACAATCCACGATTTGTCGTAAAACGCCAAACGGATATTATGCAAGCAGTTTGTCGTATAACCCAAAATCGGAAATCATACGATAACGAAACTTGATCCTAACAACCAAATGGTTAAACGGAAGATCTTAAACTTATCATCAAATCGATTAAGTTCTATACGCCCCATAAAACGCGGCACGAAAAGAAACGCTCGTAGCAAAGCTCCCAGAGCTATACGAGTCATTCTTACAAAAACAAATCTCAGAAGGCCAACACTTCACGAAACATAGTGAAGTTAGACGCTTCCCCCCCCCCCCCCGGTAAAATTTACGCGACCCTTCGGTCCTAAATCCTCAACACAATTCGCCAACTACTAAACGGCTGCGACAACGGATCCAGTATCCATGAAACGATTATCACATCCAGACACATGTCTCTCATCGCTTACACCTAAAATCGCTCTCTAAAAAGTAGCATACGGACCAAGCGACAAAATCACAATCCGAAGTGACTACTCGGATTCTATCCTTAACACTTGACGAAAGTATAAATCAAATCATAAGCGAAAGCCCATAATCCTCTTATGGCATGAGAAAAATAAAATCACAGCACTGCGAGACGTCGCTTCGTGCTCGGATAAACATTTTTCGATAACAAATTCATACGCCTTCAAAACGGCATCATTTCGTTGTTGCTGATCACAACAAACGAACTCTAACGTCCTAAACAGACAAGCCACCTAAGGGTAGGCTCTTTTACATCCGACAAGGATCCCATAGCGCGCTATACAAAAAATCCAAATTTGGTTCAGCACTTCGTAAAGGAAGTAGCTCGATTCGTGCCCAGACAAATCATATAAGCCGATACCACTTCGCGGATTTTAAAACGGTACGAATCAGGTTAAAATCACAAACAGGCAAAACGAAAGCCGATTTGTCATCGCACAGCCTCAGTCTGAGAGTAAACCTAGGTCTTGCCCTAAACCCAGCCTTGCTGGTATCTTAACATCTCATAGGCAAAGCGTCAACGACGCGAGATCCCAAAACTTGTCTCTTCACTCAAGTCTGAACGTTTTCACGAATTTTTGCGTAAATCGTAAACCGCAGGAAAATCTCGCTTTGTACAAACTACGGATACGGTGATCGTCAGGGAGGCAGGAATGAGACGACAACTCACACCCTGCCCCTCTAACTTCGACAAACAGAAGTTCTAAACGCAAAATATTTTATAAATGCATACCGCGAATTCAATACAACGCCCTAAAAAGGGCAGGGACTCAAAGCCACCAACGGCCAGTCCCGAAATCATACATAATGGCCAACCAACGGCCGAAATGTAATCAAAATAAAAATCTCTAAAGGGATTGATAAACCTAGACGCTCCCCGGAGCATCACCTTCATCCTCAAAACTCACCCAAAGTAGGAACGGTCTCACCGTCGCCTCCATTGGTCGCACCACCACTGCATGTCTCATATGCGCCGGCTTCGCGATCCTTGACTGCGTGGTCCTGGTCCTCCGAACCCTCCGAATGCAGGACAAGGGTGCACACGGATTTCAGACCAGCAAGAATCGAGTCGAAGTTGAGCAACGAACTCACGGTCTTCCCGACGTCACGTTCAAGATCGCCAATCAAAGGTGATGTGGATTTCCGCAATGAAATACTCTTAGCCAAAAATTTCGATTTTCAACTCATAATCTTCCGCCCGCAAGATCGCTCCCGCATCTTGCATGCTGGGGGGCTAACTGTTGGGGTCAAAAACGGTTATCTCGAAATCAACGGCTAAGTCTATTTGTCATACGAAAGTATAAGGAAGAAACGGGAAGTGATCTAAGTTTGGATAGGCCGAACGACAAGGAATCCGCCTTGAAACTTCAAAGAGCCCGTTCTCTCAAACCGTGAGGACCCAGAGAACGATCAAGATATCAAATCGAAGCCCTCGTCGAGACGCACGTGCTGGTCCTGGCCGCCGGCGGCTAGCCCCCGTGCTGGTCCTGGCCGCCGGGCGGCTAAGCCCCCGTGCTGGTCCTTGCCGCCGGGAAACTTCAAAGAGCCCGTTCTCTCAAACCGTGAGGACCCAGAAAACGATCAACATATCAAATCGAAGCCCTCGTCGAGACGCACGTGCTGGTCGTAGCCGCCGGGCGGCTAGCCCCCGTGCTGGCCGTGGCCGCCGGCGGCTAGCGCCCGTGCTGGCCGTGGCCGCCGGGCGGCTAGCCCCGTGCTGGCCGTGGCCGCCGGCGGCTAGCGCCCGTGCTGGTCGTGGCCGCCGGGCGGCTAGCCCCGTGCTGGCCGTGGCCGCCGGCGGCTAGCGCCCGTGCTGGCCGTGGCCGCCGGGCGGCTAGCCCCGTGCTGGCCGTGGCCGCCGGCGGCTAGCGCCCGTGCTGGCCGTGGCCGCCGGGCGGCTAGCCCCGTGCTGGCCGTGGCCGCCGGCGGCTAGCGCCCGTGCTGGCCATGACCGCCGGGCGGCTAGCCCCGTGCTGGCTCGGGTCTTCGGATAACGATCTTCGGTACACGAATCCCAGTCCCCGGCAGTCTGAAGTTTGTACTTTGAGTTTTTCTCAAGTCCTCGCAGGACGAATCATCGAGATTCCGTGTACGAAACTCCAGTCCTTACTCCAATCAAAGACCGTCGGAAACACTTCGGAAACTCGTAAGGTATCAACCGGAAGGAAGATCTTAAATTCTTCGTACGAAACAGCGATGGTTATCTTAAGACACCACTCGTCTCAACTCTACGAATGAATGAAGAACTTCCGGAGAGATCGTAGAAAACCACGGAAGTCCTGGAAACGGCCCGAAAGGGACTAAACACGATCGGACAGTCCGTTTACGATTATCTGAGATAGATGCGACGATTTACGTTTATCTTTGCATAGCGAGATAAATGCTAAATTTCCGGAAGGATAAATGTCAAGTTTCCCGAAGATAAATGTCAAGTTTCCCGATGAAAGCCGACGAAAATGGAAAGAAGCCCGCCTTGCGGCCCAGGAGGAGAATAGACCGTCATAAGAAGGAGTATATAAAGGAGCTTTGGGAGAGGAAGAAAGGCAGAGCGAAAATCATTAAGAGAGAGAGAAATCCGAGATTGGAGACCTAGAAAGCTCCTGTTAGGTTAAGAACTTAGAATTTAGGCGGTAGACTAGCAAGGTAGGACCTAGAACGTCCGGCCGCCTCTCGTTCTATTTTCATCTTGTCCGCAGGCTCCTGTCTCTCTCGGAAGGATCTAACAATCCTTTTACTTAGAGTTCCGCTCATAGGAACCCTAGGCGTTATTCTCGACACGCCCGTTTCTATGACAAACGCTCGTACTAGACGAACTCCACCAGGCAGTTCGATCTCTTGTTCAAATCTTTCCAACTGAACTACGTCCGACTTGATCCTCGAAAGGGGTACGTAGGCAGCCTTCCTTAAGGTCCAGTCTCAAATCTTAATAAAACATTTCCGCATTTATTTGATCACTTGTCGTTGGTTGTCGCAGAGAATCCGGACCTTCAGGGAAAGTTAGGTTTACTTAGCTTTCCTCCGATTTACTTACTTAAAATCGACAGTGCGAATTTCGGTTCCCACAGTTAGCTCTTCTCCAAGGAGACAACTAGTTCAAACAGATAATTCAAGATATCAAAGATCCTAGTGATCTATGTTCTAGTTAGCTACTCTAGAACAAGCTTAGGCTGCAATCTATTTTATGAATATCACAGCTTAGCAATTATAATTTAGGGTTAATCCCAATAACCTATTTCAACCCTAGATCTAACAAGTAGACTACTCAGACATAGCTACGCAATTCATAATATAAGATAGATAAAAGAATTGCATAGATAGGGAATAGAAAACAAATGGAGTTCAATCACAAATCTCTCAATGATCTCTCCAATCTCTCAAAACATAAAACTTTAGCTTCTCTCACACTCTCTGCTTTGCCTCTCAAGACTTGTTGCTTGCTTAGACTTGTCAAAGCTTGTTGCCGTCAAAAACACTTAGCATAAATATTTAAGCATTTCCATTAGGTTTAAAACTCGTGAGGGGCAATCTCGTAATTTGGTGAAGTCTTGGTGAAGTAGTCGGCTAAACCATTTCGTCCTCGATATCGATCGACAACACTAGATGTGTATCGATCGATTATAATCTTTTAGTACACGGATCTTCTCAGCTACATCGATCGACAACTCTGGATGAGTATCGATCGATTCTTATCACAGTGTTGACTTCCGACTTGGTCTTGAATGGTCAACTCAGGTGTATTATCTATTGTACTCTAAAATGCTCCAAAAGCATCACTTTATCACGAAACGCTCCTGAACCTGAAAACATACCTAACAGGCTAGAAAACACATCAGTTATATAATAAAATATTACTATACCATGGTAGAAAATGGGTGAAATCCATGGTATATCAACCTCTCCCAGACTTACTCCTTTGCTTGTCCTCAAGCAAAAGCCAGTAGTCTTTGGAAAAGGTTTGAAAACAGTAAGGACTCAAAGATTAAAAATATTGAAGTCATCACTCTATGTAAACATCCTAATCACAGAAGTTCATTATGCCTTATCCTAGCTTAGCAACCAAATTAATCTAGTCCACAACTTAGCAAATCTTATCTGACATTCCCCTCTACTAACCTCATTTCTTAACATAAAATAAAAGTGCAGGCTTTACCTTGGGAGTATCGATCAAAGGCCACATGGATTCAACTCAAACAAGTATCTGAACACACATGTAGTCTTCTCTGATCCCTTTCTCCCCTCATCTCTCTTTTCTGAATCTCTTATTAGTTTCAATTTCAATAGGTTTTGATGCCACAAAGGTCATCTAGTCTATCTTATTGACATTTGCATTTGTAACTCATACATTTTGACAAAGTGTAGCGAATAATGGGGTCTCAGGTAATTTACCTATCCCTCGTTTCCACAATGTGTGATCATCCCTGAGATTTAGAATACTGGGGTCGCAGGAGACACTCCTACCCCTCTGCCTCTCAAGAAATCATTTCAATCCTTTATAACATAAAACTTAGATCTTTGAGATGCCGAAGAGAGAGAAGGAAGGGAACCAGAAACACACAGACTTTTTACCTTCCAGACTTGTAAGAGGATTCCGATCCAGTGATTTCCAAGCCCCAAGACAAGCAAATTAAGTCAGTGTTGGGGTCAAAAACGGTCACAACGAAATTAATGTTTGAAAATATTCCTCGAAAAAGATAATTCTCGTAAAAATTACTTAAACTAATTTTTACGATAAAATTCTTGAATAGATTTGTCCGCAGCGTAGAAACAAGCTCCAATGGTTCGTGTTGACGACGAAGTTAGTATCAAAACATTCGATAAAAATATACGTCTTAAGAATTTCTACGTTTTCAAGAAAGGAAAACTTATACGAGAAACTTATACGAAAAACTCGCGGGAAAATCTTGTTTGTCTCTTGCCTTCAGCTTTTCTCTCAATAAATTTTTGTATTGAAATTTTTCATTGAATCTTAAAATATCCTATATACGTAGGTGGAAATAGGGGAAAACAACGATTTCTTAAATCAACGATTTCTTAAAATCGTCTCCTTGCAAAAGGTTCCGCGACTAAACGACGTTCTCGTTAAAACACGATCATCGGAGGTAACAAAAGATCGTTAAACCACGAGGATGCGGCTTGGCAATCACGGAACAACCAAGGGATCATACGGAGCTCGGTCGCTATAGCGACCAAGCATACATGTAACAACCATATTCCGAAACGTCCAAAGTCTTCCGAAACGATGATACGACGTACAACTATGCACTCTCGACTATCCTTATAACAATCCTACGCAAGCCACGGCTAACCATTTCTTGATTTCTCGATCAAGTGGGATCGTCCGTTCGGTTTACAATGAAGCCGTGGAAACTTAACTTTATCGGAGAAATCGTAACAAACGTCTCAAATCAAAAGCCGTCCCATAGGGTCCTAAACTCGATTCAAGGCCCACTTACGATTTCTTAAAATTCCATAAATCTTATGACTGTTTATACTTGGAGGATAAACATCAGTTTCCGCGGATAAATAGAAATTTTCGGCAGATAATCATGAAGATCGGAAAAAATGGAATATTTCCATTTTTTGGACTATGACGGCTTAAGGGCAAAAGAGGGAAGCGTAAACCGACCTAGGAGGAAGTATATAAGGAGCTCAAGGCGAGAGGCGTAAAAAGGAGAACTATTTAAGACTCACAATTCGCTGCACTTAGAAACTTAGGCTTTATTCTCGACAAGTTCGGTTTCTATGACTGGCACTCAATTACTAGACGAACTCGCCCAGGCAGTTCGATCTCTTGTCCAGCTCTATCAATTGAACTATGTTTGGCTTGATCCTCGAAAGGGGTACGTAGGCAGCCTTTAATAAGGTTCAGTCCGAAATCAATCAAAAACCGTTTCCGCATATTTTTCGTATTTTGTTATTGAGCTGCGACTCTACTAGGTTTAAGGCTTTAGGTCGCTAAAGCTAGATAACTCGCTGACAGCACTTGCGGCTAAAGCTCTTATAATCTCTTGTAATGCTCGCAACGCTCTTACACGAATTCGAAATAAGATTTATTGTTTTCTCTAAATTCGTTTTGTTATCTTTTCATATTTTCTGCGTCTATTTGGTCACTTGTCGTTGGCTCCGCAGAAATCCGGGACCTCTGGGGAAATTAGGGTTTTCCTACTTTCCTTATTTATACGATATATTGACGGTGCGAATTTCGGTTCCCACAGTTTGGCGCTAGAAGGAGGGGTCGCGGAATATTCTTACTCATAGCCACAAAACGCTTGATCAAAAAGACAGACGCATATATAAAAGACAAACTCGCAGCACTGACTGCCCCTATGGCCAACGCTTACGCAAATGCCGTAGTGTTCAACAAAATCAAAAACTTAGTCGTGACCTTCCTTCACAGGAAGAGCACTAAATCGAGCTCGTGCTTTTTCCTCCAAACACAAAAGGCAACGATAAAATATTTCCAACCCCGTGAAATTCTTCTTATTACCGAGTTGGAGAAATCACAGCGCATAAGGGTTCGACCAAAACAATTTCTCCGAAAACGTTTCGGAAAAGTAAAACTCGCTCCTCCAATAACTGCGGAAAAACCCTAGGTTACTCGCAGAAATTGAAAACTCAAAGACAAGCTCGGACGCTATAGCGACCGAACACTGAGACAAGCTCGGTCGCTATAGCGACCGAGCACTGAGACAAGTTCGGTCGCTATAGCAAGTCAAGCTTGGTCGCTATAGCGACCCAGCCCCAAGATGAATCCTCCTCTGCGTTCTCCTCTGAGTCCTCTTCGAAACGCCTTTCGTTTTGTCTCAATCGGAGTTTTCGTTGAGATTTTACGACGAAAACAAGTTGGACTCATCTTGGCTCCCTTCCACCCGCTATAGTGACCGAGACGACATCCTCACTCGCTATAGCGACCTGTCAGGCCTCAAAGGACTCCTCCTTTGTGTTCTCCTTTGATTCCTCTTCGAAACGCCTTTCGTTTCGTCTCAATCGGAGTTTTTGTTGAGATTTTACAACAAAAACAAGTTGGACTCGTCTTGGCTCCCTTCCACTCGCTATAGCGACCGAGATGACATCCACACTCGCTATAGCGACCTGTCAGGCCTCAAAGGAGTTCTACTTTGTGTTCTCCTTTGATTCCTCTTTGAAACGCCTTTCGTTTCGTTTCAATCGGAGTTTTCATTGAGATTTTACGACGAAAACAATTTGGACTTGTCTTGGCTCCCTTCCACTCGATATGGCGACCGAGATGACATCCACAATCGCTATAGCGACCTGTCAGGCCTCAAAGGAGTCCTCCTTTGTGTTCTACTTGGATTCCTCTTCGAAACGCTTTTCGTTTCGTCTCAATCGGAGTTTTCGTTGAGATTTTACGACGAAAACAAGTTAGACTCGTTTTGGCTCCCTTCCACTCGCTATAGCGACCGAGATGACATCCACACTCGCTATAGCGACCTTTCAGGCCTCAAAGGAGTCCTCCTTTGTGTTCTCCTTGGATTCCTCTTCGAAACGCTTTTCGTTTCGTCTCAATCGGAGTTTCTGTTGAGATTTTACGACGAAAACAAGTGAGACTCGTCTCGGCTTGCTGTCACTCGCTCGCGCCGGACGGCCAGACCAACGTCACTGTGATAACCCGCCCTTCGGGGTAAAATGGTCGAGATCGACAAAGTCGGAGTTTGGAGCCAAGCTTTTGGGAATCAGAAGATGAAGAGGAATGTTGAGTTTTGATCATTTCAAACTCAACATGGTTCAGATAAAATAGAAGATTGGTCGAGCATCAACTTGATGGTCGAATCGCGGGCGACAACGATGGATCGAGAATTTTCAAAGTACGGCGTGGTCGAAGAATTGATCGTGAGTGAACCTGGAGTCAGATAAGCTGCTCTACCATTTGTAGAAGTTTCTTAGATTGATCAGACGTTTGTTTTGGAAGCATCACATTTTTGGAAGCACGACGGTTTAGAAGCTCGACGTTTTTGAAGACTGTCGTTTCTTCATCACGAAGTTTTCTCGGAAAATCTTCGTATCAGTAAAATATTATTCTGGAGACATTATAAGTCGGAAGCAGGACGGGAATCGAGCAGGACGGGAAGCAAGCATGACGAGAAGCAAGCAAGAAGGGAAAACCCGAAGTTGGCCGAAAACCCTAATTTCGGTATTGGGGATTTTTCGAGGAAGTCGGAGGCTCGGGAAATATTTTTATTCAAGATCAGAATTCCTATGGAGTTCATTAAAAATATTCAGAGCATCAGAATGGGAGCGGAAAAATATTCAAGATTGATCGCGGGTCGAAAATTTACCAGAAGGATGGAAACCGCACAAATGGACCGAGAAGCTCGAGGTGGCTTGATTTAAGTTATCAGGACGTGATGTCTATCCCTTAACCAGCTGAGTGTCAAGGGAAGCTCGAGGTGTCGCCGTGCATGAAGCCAGAACATGCAGCTTGACACACAGAAGCACGAGGTGCCGCGCAACCTGCGATCGAAGCATGCAGATCGACATGTGGTCACTGTGTGTCGCCGTGCATGTGATCCAGCCATGCTGAGAGACATCTGGTCGTCCAGGCAGGAGAGAGATGTCATCCTGCATGAGTTTTATCCATGCTGACCGCCATGTGGAGCACGAGGTGCCGCGACGCATGCAACCGGAGGCATGCGAGACGACACACGGGCACTTGGGTGGTGAAACCTTACTGGTTGGTGTATACTATAAATACCCCACGACCCCTTGCCATTTCATTCATCCAGACCTTTCAAAATCAGTCTCAAACGTTGCTAGAGAGAGAGAGAGAAAGTAGAAAAAGAAAGCAAGATGTTCCGATCTTTTTCGAGCGTTTTAGAGAGTTTTCGAGATCAGTTTCTCTACTGATTTCGAGTGAGTGCCTAGGGAAGGCTCTGTCCAAATCAATTCGTCCAAGCAAGTCATATTCTCTGGTGATCAAGTGGAGGTGCTGTCCAAGGTCAGTTCAGATCCATGGGTTCAGTTCAGTCAAAGATCTGAAGCTCGATACTCTGCCGAAAGTCCGAAGAAATCGTCCAGCAGCTAGGGGAGGTTCTGCTCGAGTTGAGTTCTGTCCAGACCAGTATCAGGGGAGGTTATGTTCAAGTCAAGATCAGTCCAGTCCAGTCCATTCAAGATGTCGAGGTTGGGTTTTGGCTAAGTCCTCTCCGATCAACCAGCTGCTTATCGGCATAGAACACTGTGAGTTGGTTTGTTTGAATTCCACTTAGAATTTAGGATAGTTCTGTGAGTTGGTTTTGATTGAGTTCCACTTGGAACTTAGGTTAGATCGAGTTGCATATAGATTATAGATTAGAATGATCACGCTATTGCATGATAGAGTCCTTAGGGTTATTTTATTGAATTGGACTCAGCTTGGCACGGGCTAAGTTGAGATGAAAGGAATTAAGACTGAGTTAATAATCTGACTAGAACTAGGCTAGGATGCATCATGTTTTCTATTCTTGCTTGGTTATTTGGTTGAGTGCAGGTTCCCGTTATCTTTAAAGATAGTTTCATAGCAGGAGGCTTAACTATCTGGGTAACGGTTTGATTGAGTAGTTTGCTTGATAGATTTAATGCTTGCTTGTTTATTTAATCTTGTTGATTGAGGTTAGTCAGCTCTTGGTAAGGGAGTGACTAACCGGTTGAGTTGTTTATTGTTAATATTGTTGTGTAGTATTTTAGATGTTGGTATTAGTAGTCTTAGGCCATATAGGCCGGATTACTGGTACTAGTTGTTAGTGTCCTAGAGTCGAGAGTCTAGGATAGGATTTTGTGTGTTGCCGACAGTATGTGCGTAACCCGCACATACTAGGCTTGTTTAGGGTTGATTAGTGTTTCCTCGCTGCCTCGTATTTAGCGGGTTTAAGGAAACCCCTTATTCGTTAGATCGGGAAGAGTCAGAGAGACGGGATCATGGCCTATGGCTGAGTGATTACACGACGGTGTAATGTGACAGTGACCCGAAGGACTGTGGGCTGTCGAGCGGTGACCCGAATGACTGTGGGCCGCGGTCGGTTGAAAGTTCCTCTCTTCTGGCCTTTGTGGTAGGAAGTTAGGATGTTGCCGATTTTGGGGATGAACACGAAATCACCATTTCCCGGGTTAGAGTATTGGTTAGAGTGTTGTGTTTTATTAGAATGTCGTAGAGGGTTGTGGAACCCTCGAGCTAGTGTAGCACCGATATACGGTGTTACATATTAGATCGAGTCGTAGTTAGTTAGTATTCTTGTTATTGTGATTGTGGTTGATTGATTTGTTTGCAGGTTCCTGTTACTTGAAGTTAGATCATGGCAGGAGGCCAAGTCTAACTTAGTAACTGGTTTATTAGAGAGTAGTTGTGAATGTTGATTTGGTGTTGATTGGTTAGTGTCGGCCTGATGTTGGCATGTATGTGTCTGAAGGATTGCTTGTGAAGGGTGGTGGATATTAAAGCTATGTGGTATCATTGGTTGGCCGATCATGTTCTTGTCTGATTGTTGGTCGACCGATTGATGATACTTGTATAGTCTAGATGTCTAACACTACACGAGTATTGAACTCAGGCGCATATATGGTTAACTAGGGGATTGGTTGTTGACTTGTTTTTCATGCAGGGTCCTGTTACTCGAAGTTAGGCAATGGCAGGAGGCCATGTCTAACTCAGTAACAGTTTGCGTAGCCTTAGTTTAGATTTCTTGCTAAGGCTATATTGATTGTTATTTTGGGTTGTCTGGGTTAGTTCTAGGTTGGGGTATAGGTAGCCAGCTCGCTGAGTAACATTAGGTTACTCATCCATCTCCGTTGTCCTTTTTGCAGGTTTCTTTAGTAGAACGATCGGAGAGCTTGGTGCTGGACGTTAGGACCACCGGTGTAGATTTGCTTGCCTTTTGTTAAACGGTATTTTTGATTTGCGTTTAGTTGACTCGATTTTGGCGTTAGGCCGGGACCGGTCTCGAATTATTCAATGTATGAATATTTCTTTCAATCAATAAACTAATTGTTTTATATGCGCTTCATGAGTACTCTGATATTTGACTAGTCCGGTCTAACACAACGTTAGGTCGTTATACGGGTTGAAAAGCCTTAGGCCTCGATCTAACGGAAAACGTTAACTTCGGGTACGGGTTGCAAAGCCTTATGCCTTTAGTTAGCGGGATGTGTTAGTGGATGAACTGGTCTAAGTCGTGGAGTAAATTTTGTGACTCTGACCGGATCATCCCTAGCCCGTCACGTAGCACTTCCGGACCATGGTGTTGGGTTGGACGGTCAGTCATGTTCTTGTTTAATTGTTGGCTGGCCGGTTGGCCTTTCATCTCCAACCCTTGGCGTTGGTCGCTCCGTCGGTCATGTTCTTGTTTGATTGTTGGCCGGTGGTTCGACCTATGTCTAGGATGGTTCGGGGGTGTTACAGTCACGGTCCTGGGCGCCGGGCTGCAGGTCTTTAAGTTGAGATGAAAGGAATTAAGACTGAGTTAATAATCTGACTAGGACTAGGCTAGGATGCATCATGTTTTCTATTCTTGCTTGGTTATTTGGTTGAGTGCAGGTTCCCGTTATCTTTAAAGATAGTTTCATTGCAGGAGGCTTAACTATCTGGGTAACGGTTTGATTGAGTAGTTTGCTTGATAGATTTAATGCTTGCTTGTTTATTTAATCTTGTTGATTAAGGTTAGTCAGCTCTTGGTAAGGGAGTGACTAACCGGTTGAGTTGTTTATTGTTGATATTGTTGTGTAGTATTTTAGATGTTGGTATTAGTAGTCTTAGGCCATATAGGCCGGATTACTGGTACTAGTTGTTAGTGTCCTAGAGTCGAGAGTCTAGGATAGGATTTTGTGTGTTGCCGACAGTATGTGCGTAACCCGCACATACTAGGCTTGTTTAAGGTTGATTAGTGTTTCCTCGCTGCCTCGTATTTAGCGGGTTTAAGGAAACCGCTTATTCGCTAGATCGGGAAGACTCAGAGAGACGGGATCATGGCCTATGGCTGAGTGATTACACGACGGTGTAATGTGACAGTGACCCGAAGGACTGTGGGCTGTCGAGCGGTGACCCGAATGACTGTGGGCCGCGGTCGGTTGAAAGTTCCTCTCTTCTGGCCTTTGTGGTAGGAAGTTAGGATGTTGCCGATTTTGGGGATAAACACGAAATCACCATTTCCCGGGTTAGAGTATTGGTTAGAGTGTTGTGTTTTATTAGAATGTCGTAGAGGGTTGTGGAACCCTCGAGCTAGTGTAGCACCGATATACGGTGTTACATATTAGATCGAGTCGTAGTTAGTTAGTATTCTTGTTATTGTGATTGTGGTTGATTGATTTGTTTGCAGGTTCCTGTTACTTGAAGTTAGATCATGGCAGGAGGCCAAGTCTAACTTAGTAACTGGTTTATTAGAGAGTAGTTGTGAATGTTGATTTGGTGTTGATTGGTTAGTGTCGGCCTGATGTTGGCATGTATGTGTCTGAAGGATTGCTTGTGAAGGGTGGTGGATATTAAAGCTATGTGGTATCATTGGTTGGCCGATCATGTTCTTGTCTGATTGTTGGTCGACCGATTGATGATACTTGTATAGTCTAGATGTCTAACACTACACGAGTATTGAACTCAGGCGCATATATGGTTAACTAGGGGATTGGTTGTTGACTTGTTTTTTATGCAGGGTCCTGTTACTCGAAGTTAGGCAATGGCAGGAGGCCATGTCTAACTCAGTAACAGTTTGCGTAGCCTTAGTTTAGATTTCTTGCTAAGGCTATATTGATTGTTATTTTGGGTTGTCTGGGTTAGTTCTAGGTTGGGGTAGAGGTAGCCAGCTCGCTGAGTAACATTAGGTTACTCATCCATCTCCGTTGTCCTTTTTGCAGGTTTCTTTAGTAGAACGATCGGATAGCTTGGTGCTGGACGTTAGGACCACCGGTGTAGATTTGCTTGCCTTTTGTTAAACGGTATTTTTGATTTGCGTTTAGTTGACTCGATTTTGGCGTTAGGCCGGGACCGGTCTCGAATTATTCAATGTATGAATATTTCTTTCAATCAATAAACTAATTGTTTTATATGCGCTTCATGAGTACTCTGATATTTGACTAGTCCGGTCTAACACAACGTTAGGTCGTTATACGGGTTGAAAAGCCTTAGGCCTCGATCTAACGGAAAACGTTAACTTCGGGTACGGGTTGCAAAGCCTTATGCCTTTAGTTAGCGGGATGTGTTAGTGGATGAACTGGTCTAAGTCGTGGAGTAAATTTTGTGACTCTGACCGGATCATCCCTAGCCCGTCACGTAGCACTTCCGGACCATGGTGTTGGGTTGGACGGTCAGTCATGTTCTTGTTTGATTGTTGGCTGGCCGGTTGGCCTTTCATCTCCAACCCTTGGCGTTGGTCGCTCCGTCGGTCATGTTCTTGTTTGATTGTTGGCCGGTGGTTCGACCTATGTCTAGGATGGTTCGGGGGTGTTACAGTCACGGTCCTGGGCGCCGGGCTGCAGGTCGTTAAGTTGAGATGAAAGGAATTAAGACTGAGTTAATAATCTGACTAGGACTAGGCTAGGATGCATCATGTTTTCTATTCTTGCTTGGTTATTTGGTTGAGTGCAGGTTCCCGTTATCTTTAAAGATAGTTTCATAGCAGGAGGCTTAACTATCTGGGTAACGGTTTGATTGAGTAGTTTGCTTGATAGATTTAATGCTTGCTTGTTTATTTAATCTTGTTGATTGAGGTTAGTCAGCTCTTGGTAAGGGAGTGACTAACCGGTTGAGTTGTTTATTGTTGATATTGTTGTGTAGTATTTTAGATGTTGGTATTAGTAGTCTTAGGCCATATAGGCCGGATTACTGGTACTAGTTGTTAGTGTCCTAGAGTCGAGAGTCTAGGATAGGATTTTGTGTGTTGCCGACAGTATGTGCGTAACCCGCACATACTAGGCTTGTTTAAGGTTGATTAGTGTTTCCTCGCTGCCTCGTATTTAGCGGGTTTAAGGAAACCGCTTATTCGCTAGATCGGGAAGACTCAGAGAGACGGGATCATGGCCTATGGCTGAGTGATTACACGACGGTGTAATGTGACAGTGACCCGAAGGACTGTGGGCTGTCGAGCGGTGACCCGAATGACTGTGGGCCGCGGTCGGTTGAAAGTTCCTCTCTTCTGGCCTTTGTGGTAGGAAGTTAGGATGTTGCCGATTTTGGGGATGAACACGAAATCACCATTTCCCGGGTTAGAGTATTGGTTAGATTGTTGTGTTTTATTAGAATGTCGTCGAGGGTTGTGGAACCCTCGAGCTAGTGTAGCACCGATATACGGTGTTACATATTAGATCGAGTCGTAGTTAGTTAGTATTCTTGTTATTGTGATTGTGGTTGATTGATTTGTTTGCAGGTTCCTGTTACTTGAAGTTAGATCATGGCAGGAGGCCAAGTCTAACTTAGTAACTGGTTTATTAGAGAGTAGTTGTGAATGTTGATTTGGTGTTGATTGGTTAGTGTCGGCCTGATGTTGGCATGTATGTGTCTGAAGGATTGCTTGTGAAGGGTGGTGGATATTAAAGCTATGTGGTATCATTGGTTGGCCGATCATGTTCTTGTCTGATTGTTGGTCGACCGATTGATGATACTTGTATAGTCTAGATGTCTAACACTACACGAGTATTGAACTCAGGCGCATATATGGTTAACTAGGGGATTGGTTGTTGACTTGTTTTTCATGCAGGGTCTGTTACTCGAAGTTAGGCAATGGCAGGAGGCCATGTCTAACTCAGTAACAGTTTGCGTAGCCTTAGTTTAGATTTCTTGCTAAGGCTATATTGATTGTTATTTTGGGTTGTCTGGGTTAGTTCTAGGTTGGGGTAGAGGTAGCCAGCTCGCTGAGTAACATTAGGTTACTCATCCATCTCCGTTGTCCTTTTTGCAGGTTTCTTTAGTAGAACGATCGGATAGCTTGGTGCTGGACGTTAGGACCACCGGTGTAGATTTGCTTGCCTTTTGTTAAATGGTATTTTTGATTTGCGTTTAGTTGACTCGATTTTGGCGTTAGGCCGGGACCGGTCTCGAATTATTCAATGTATGAATATTTCTTTCAATCAATAAACTAATTGTTTTATATGCGCTTCATGAGTACTCTGATATTTGACTAGTCCGGTCTAACACAACGTTAGGTCGTTGTACGGGTTGAAAAGCCTTAGGCCTCGATCTAACGGAAACCGTTAACTTCGGGTACGGGTTGCAAAGCCTTATGCCTTTAGTTAGCGGGATGTGTTAGTGGATGAACTGGTCTAAGTCGTGGAGTAAATTTTGTGACTCTGACCGGATCATCCCTAACCCGTCACGTAGCACTTCCGGACCATGGTGTTGGGTTGGACGGTCAGTCTTGTTCTTGTTTGATTGTTGGCTGGCCGGTTGGCCTTTCATCTCCAACCCTTGGCGTTGGTCGCTCCGTCGGTCATGTTCTTGTTTGATTGTTGGCCGGTGGTTCGACCTATGTCTAGGACGGTTCGGGGGTGTTACAGTCACGGTCCTGGGCGCCGGGCTGCAGGTCGTTAAGCGAGTGCGGCCGATTCCTCGTGAAACCATCCCAACACTAGTCCAGTCACGTACTTTGCATCCTCGCTCGAAGCCACGTAGTGCAAATTCTTAAAACCGTGAATCTAAAAACCCTGTTTCATTTCGATCAGAACGATCGGGAAGTTAGGAAAAAAAAAATTTCGGAAGGTCCGGCTAACGAATGGATTGCAATTCATTGTATAAAACGAGTACGGTTATTCTAAAACACCAATAAACTTAACTATACGAGGAATTGGGATTCATTCGGAAGACCGATACCATTACCGTACTTCTTCCAAACAACTCTTCCGAGCAACTCCCATTGTGAATGTGGTTTATCTCGACTCTGTCCCGACCAGCTCGCCATCCTTCTCAACCAGTTTCGAAAAGATGGAGTGATTTCTATAAAGCCACTCGAGACTTAAAAATGGTTAACGAAGACTAAACAAAACCAAAACGAAAGCTCATATCCCTCACTGCTAAGACGTTTTCTGACACCTAAGTTTTTGCTCGTTGCGGACTCTCGACTTTTGTCTATAATCTTACTTTCGAAAAACTACTCAAAACTCCTTCGGATCAATCCTACGGAAACGAGAAAGTTTATGATTAAGATTAGTCACCAAAATTACGCCTCACCGCAGCTAGGGATTCTGATATTAAAATTCGATAACTTTTTACGAAACACCTTTCGTAAAACAAAACTCGACAATATTTCACGAGAAAGATTTTGTACAATTAAACTCGACAACAATTTACGAAATGACTTCCATAAAATTAACCCGGCAGCAGTTGTGAAATAACTCTCGAAAAATAAAAACTCGACAGCGCTTTAGGAAACAGCTTTCGTAAGATCAATCTCGGCCATATTTTACGAAACATCATTGATAAAGCCAAACAATATCGTATCTGGACAATAACCAGTTCGCTCACAGCCTGACGAACTGAGAGCCTCACTCGAGTGACGCCTTGTCCATTGACCCGTCTTTCCAAAACGCCCCTCTTTGTCTGCTTCTCCTCCCTTTGGTTCAACGATTTCGTAAAATTCTTTCGATGCATAAAACACAATGTGATTTTACCAGATTCTGCCACGTTGAGTCGAAAACATCTATCCATAACGTTTGATAGACTTTTCAACAATATACAAAGGCGCACCTGGTCAATTTGGTAAAACTAGAGATACAAAGAAACGAGGACGAACTGGGACATTGATATCCCTTCCTCATTCCGATGTTCTCGCCAGAATTTCATCGAAAACCAATTCATATGAAATTCGGTAACTGAATTTTCGAAGTCCTTTGACGTTGAATCGAAAGTGGCCATTCCTAAACGCATAATAAACTTTCGATAAAGTCAGAAGAAAAGAGGAGAAGAAGAAGGAAGAAGGGGCAATCTCGAATCATCAATGAGACTAAGGTATGTCTGACTAAAAATTCCGTCAAGGTTTTAATTTTTTGGTAGGAAAGGAACGAAAACGTCTTCAAAACTGCCATAGAATTTAGGGAACTTTGAACCTAGGTGGATAGTCTAGCAAGCTAAGTCTTAGGCAAATTTTCCAGTCTTGTTCCATTGTTCCTTGACTTTCCAGGTAGAGCATGCAAACCGATCTAGTCTCTCAAAAAACCGAGAAACGATCGCCACGCATTCTAAGGCACACTCGTCCTGCTTCCTAAATAAAGAAAAACCTTCGAAAGAACGGTTAACCCGTTTTCTTTCGTAAAATAAAATAACGGATCCAATTTATATCAGTCGTAGATAATTTTTTCTCCATAAGGTTGCTGATTCCTGCTTTTACTACCCTCGGCTACGTCCAAGCAGGAAATGACCCTGCAACGAATCCGCACATATTCTACGACGATCCTTTACCAACAACTTCCCTGGCTATACGGCTGCAACTAGCCTCCATGCCAATCCAAAACTACTGAGCGACCACCGCTCCAACCGCTTAACGGCTAACGGCTAAACGACAATCCACGATTTGTCGTGAAACGCAAAGTGACTATTATGCAAGCAGTTTGTCATATAACCCAGAATCGGAAATCATACGATGAATTCTTCGTAACGAAGTTCAGTCCTAACAACCATATGGTTAACGGAAGATTTAAACTTATCATCAATCGATTAAGTTCTATACGCCCCATAAAACGCGCCATAAAAAGAAACACTCGTAACAAAGCTCCTAGAGCTATGCGAGTCATTCTTAAAAATACGCAAAATAAGTCCCTCGAGACGCCAACACTTCACGAAACACAGTGAAGGAAGACGCTATTTCCCTGGAACAAATTTACGTGATCCTTCGGTCCTAGTTCCTCGATCAAAAATAAAAAAATTCAGTGCCAAAACTGAAACAACAGTTTTTGGCTGCGAACAATCGCAAAACACCTCCAAGCCCGCGAAAATTTCAAACACGAAATGCGGCACAAGGAAAACTCAACCTTCGGCACTGCGAGACGTCGCTAATGCTCGAAGGATATTTTTTCCTCAAAACATTCCAGATGAAATTCTCGTCTCAGGAACTCTAAACTTTAACACACCTTCAAAACGGTATCATATCGTTGTTGCTGATCACAACAAACGAACTCTAAAGTCCTAAACAGACAAGCCACCTAAGGGTAGGCTTTCTTACATCCGACAAGGATAACATAGCGCGCTATACAAGAAAACCGAAATTTCGTCTAGCGCTTCGTAAAGGAAGTAGCTCGATTCGTACCCAGACAAATCATATAAGCCGATAACACTTCGCGGATTTTAAAACGGTACGTGTAACACCCCCGAACCGTCCTAGACATAAGTCGAACCACTGGCCAACAATCAAACAAGAACATGACCGACGGAGCGACCAACGCCAAGGGTTGGAGAAAAAAGGCCAACCGGCCAGCCAACAATCAAACAAGAACATGACTGACCGTCCAACCCAACACCATGGTCCGGAAGCGCTACGTGACGGACAAGGGACGATCCGGTCAGAGTCACAAAATTTACTCCAAGACTTAGACCAGTTCATCCACTAACTCGTCCCACTAACTCAAGGCATAAGGCTTTGCAACCCGTATCTAGAGTTAACGGTTTCCATTAGATCGAAGCCTAAGGCTTTTCAACCCGTACCACGACCTAACGTTGTGTTAGACCGGACTAGTCAAATATCAGAGTACTCATGAAGCGCATATAAAACAATAACTTTATTGATTCAAAGAAATATTCATACATTGAATAATTCGAGACCGGTCCCGGCCTAACGCCAAAATCGAGTCAACTAACCGCAAATCAAAAATACCGTTTAACAAAAGGCAAGCAAATCTACACCGGTGGTCCTAACGTCCAGCACCAAGATATCCGATCGTCCTTACTAAAGAAACCTGCAAAAAGGACAATGGAGATGGATGAGTAACCTAATGTTACTCAGCGAGCTGGCTACCTCTACCCCAACCTAGAACTAACCCAGACAACCCAAAATAACAATCAACATAGCCTTAGCAAGAAATCTAAACTAAGGCTACACAAACTGTTACTGAGTTAGACATGGCCTCTTGCCATTGCCTAACTTCGAGTAATAGGACCCTGCATGAAAAACAAGTCAACAACCAATCCCCTAGTTGACCATATATACGCCTGAGTTCAATACTCGTGTAGTGTTAGACACCTAGACTATATAAATATCATCAATCGGTCGACCATCAATCAGACAAGAACATGATCGGCCAACCAATGATACCACATAGCTTTAATATCCACCACCCTTCACAAGCAATCCTTCAGGCATATACATGCCAACATCAGGCCTACACTAAACAATATCCAATCAACAATCACAACTACTATCTAATAAACCAGTTACTAAAGTAGACTTGGCCTCCTGCCATGATCTAACTTCAAGTAACAGGAACCTGCAAGCAAATCAATCAACCACAATCACAATAACCAGAAAAAGATACTATTACTACGACTCGATCTAATACGTAACACCGTATATCGGTGCTACACTAAGTTGAGGGTTTCACAACCCTCTACGACACTCTAATAAAACACAACCCTCTAACCCGGGAAATGGTGATTTCGTGTTCATCCCCAATATCGGCAACATCCTAACTTCCTACCACAAAGGCCAGAAGAGAGGAACATTCAACCGACCGCGGCCCACAGTCCTTCGGGTCACCGCGCGACAGCCCACAGTCCTTCGGGTCACTGTCACATTACACCGTCGTGTAATCACTCAGCCATAGGCCATGATCCCTTATCTCTGAGTCTTCCCGATCCAGCGAATAAGGGGTTTCCTTAAACCCGCTAAATACAAGGCAGCGAGGAAACACTAATCAACCTTAAACAAGCCTAGTATGGGCGGGTTACGCACATACTGTCGGCATACACACAATCCTATCCTAGACTCTAGACACTAACAACTAGTACCAGTAATCCGGCATATATGGCCTAAGACTACTAATACCATCATCTAAAATACTAAACAACAATATCAACAATAAACAACTCAAGCAGTTAGTCACTCCCTTACCAAGAGCTGACTAACCTCAATCAACAAGATTAAATAAACAAGCAATCAACTCAATCAAACCGTTACCCAGATAGTTAAACCTCCTGCTATGAAACTATCTTTAAAGATAACGGGAACCTGCACTCAACCAAATAACCAAGCAAAAATAGAAAACATGATGCACCCTAGTCCTAGTCCTAGTCAGGTTATTAACTCAGTCTTAATTCCATTCATCTCAACTTAGCCCGTGCCAAGCTGAGTCCAATTCATAAAATAACCCTAAGGACTCTACCATGCAATAGTGTGATCTAATCTAATCTATATGCAGACTCGATCTACCCTAAATTTCAAATGGAATTCAAACAAACCAATTCAGAAAACTATCCTAAATTCCAAGTGGAATTCAAACAAGCCAACTCACAGTGTTTTTTGCCGATAAGCAGCTGGTTGATCGGAGAGGACTTTGCCAAAACCCAACCTCTACATCTTGAATGGACTGGACTGGACTGATCTTTAGTTGGACAGAACCTCCCATGATACTGGTCTGGACAGAACTCAACTCGAGCAGAACCTCCCCTAGCTGCTGGACGATTTCTTCGGACTTTCGGCAAAGTATCGAGCTTCAAATCTTCGACTGAACTGAACCCATGGATCTGAACTGACCTTGGACAGCACCTCCACTTGATCACCAGAGAATATAACTTGCTTAGACGAATTGATTTGGACAGAGCCTTCCCTAGCTGCTGGATAATATTTCAGAACTTCTCGGCAGGGTTTCGGACCTCGAAAATGCTCTAGAACTCTTAAAACAACTTGAAACCTCTTGCTTTCTTTTTCTACTTTCTCTCTCTCTATAGCTTTGTTTTGAACTGACTTTGGGTATGTGTGGATGAATTAAATGGGCAGGGGTCGTGGGTTATTTATAGTATACACCAACCAGTAAGGTTTCACCACCCAAGTGCCCGTGTGTCGTCTCGCATGCTTCCGGTTCCATGCGTCGCGACACACGGGTGTTCAAATGTCGAAAGGCATGCTTCCTTTCCATGCCAGATGACAGCACCACGTCCAGATGTCCCTCAGCATGCCTGGAGCTCATGCGTCGCGACACACGATCCTCTGCGTGTCGATCAGCATGCGCAGGTTGCAGATACAGCGACATGTCGTGCTTCTGGGTGTCAAGCTGCATGTTCTGCTCCCATTCACGGCGGCACCTCGTGATTGTGTAGACAGATAGGTCATCAGATGATTGACACCATGTCCTGATCCCTTGAATTGAGACACCTCGACCTTCTCGGTCGATTTGTGCGGTTTCGGCTCTTCTGGTGAATTTTCGACCCGCGATCAATCCTGAATATTTTTCCGCTCCCGTTCTGATGCTCTGAATAATTTTAATAAACTCCATAGGAACCCTGATCTTGAATAAAAATATTTCTCGAGCCTCCGGCCTCCCCGAGAAATTCCGCAATACCAAAATTAGGGTTTTCGGCCAACTTCGGGTTTTCCCGTCGTGCTTGCTTTCCGTCATGCTTGCTTCCCGTCATGCTTAATTCCCGTCCTGCTTCCAACTTATAATGTCTCCAGAATAATATTTTACTGATATGAAGATTTTCCGAGAAAACTTCGTGATGAAGAAACGTCGGTCTTCAAAAACGTCGAGCTTCTAAACCGTCGTGCTTCCAAAAATGTGATGCTTCCAAAACGACCGTCTGATCAATCCAAGTCACTCCTAAAAATGGTAGAGCAGCTTATCTGACTCCTGGTTCACTCACGATCAATTCTTCAACCATCTCGTACTTTGAAACTTCTCGATCCATCGTTGTCGCCTGCGATTCGACCACCAAGTTGATGCTCGACCAATCTTCTATTTTCTCTGAACCATGTTAAGTTTGAAATGATCAAAACTCAACATTCCTCCTCATCCTTTGATTCCCAATAGCTTGGCTCCAAACTCTGACTTTGTCGATCTCGACCATTTTACCCCAAAGGGCGGGTTATTACATTCTCCCCCCCTAATAGAATTCGTCCTCGAATTCTTAAGTGTGTAGCTGCTCAACTTCACGACATGCTCTCCCTGAATGACAATATCTCATTGGATCACTTCGTCTTGCGGCCTTGATCACTTGATGTGCTTCTTTGTCGATTCACCCTTGGAATGTCTCTTTCGGTTTCTATGGTCTCCATACTCGTCTCTGTCTCTCTTCATATTGCTTTGCCTCTGCCATAGCACTGATTTCCCATGATACCATCCTTGTGTCTGACTACTCAATCCTTTCTCGATCTTCCTTTACCCAGATACTGCTGAAATCCTTTCCAAATGAAGTCTCGCTTCTTTCCATCTGTCCAGTCTATACCACTGTCCAGTCCTCTGAACCATATTCACTCTATCTCTTCAGCTTTGGGTTTTTGGCCTTGAACTCCTTTCATTTTAAGGTTTTCACCATTAAAGTGCCGATCAACGAACACACTTACAAGCTGCAACTAAAAGAACACTCACACGCAAGTTAGTCAACAACTAACCCAACGAAAACTAACCACAACCTAACCGCAAAGCTAACCAACAACCTAGCAATTCTAACAAAGAACCTAACATATTCTAGACTCCACTATCTAATCCTAATTCCTAAAACAATAAATCCTATTGCTGGACGTGACCGGTTTCCTAATGCCTTTTGTGACTCATTTGACTCGATAAAATATTTGAAAACCGATTAAATCATGAGTTCCGGAAGCATGGACGTAACCATGCTCTGATACCACCACTGTAACACCCCCTAACCGTCCTAGACATAAGTAGAACCACCGGCCAACAATCAAACAAGAACATGACCGACGGAGCGACCAACGCCAAGGGTTGGAGATGAAAGGCCAACCGGCCATCCAACAATCAAACAAGAACATGACTGACCATCCAACCCAACACCATGGTCCGGAAGCGCTACGTGACGGGCTAGGGACGATCCGGTCAGAGTCACAAAATTTACTCCAAGACTTAGACCAGTTCATCCACTAACTCTTTCCCGCTAACTCAAGGCATAAGGCTTTGCAACCCGTATCTAGAGTTAACGGTTTCCATTAGATCGAAGCCTAAGGCTTTTCAACCCATACCACGACCTAACGTTGTGTTAGACCGGACTAGTCAAATATCAGAGTACTCATGAAGCGCATATAAAACAATAACTTTATTGATTCAAAGAAATATTCATACATTGAATAATTCGAGACCGGTCCCGGCCTAACGCCAAAATCGAGTCAACTAAACGCAAATCAAAAATACCGTTTAACAAAAGGCAAGCAAATCTACACCGGTGGTCCTAACGTCCAGCACCAAGCTATCCGATCGTCCTTACTAAAGAAACCTGCAAAAAGGACAACGGAGATGGATGAGTAACCTAATGTTACTCAGCGAGCTGGCTACCTCTACCCCAACCTAGAACTAACCCAGACAACCCAAAATAACAATCAACATAGCCTTAGCAAGAAATCTAAACTAAGGCTACACAAACTGTTACTGAGTTAGACATGGCCTCCTGCCATTGCCTAACTTCGAGTAATAGGTCCATGCATGAAAAACAAGTCAACAACCAATCCCCTAGTTGACCATATATACGCCTGAGTTCAATACTCGTGTAGTGTTAGACACCTAGACTATATAAATATCATCAATCGGTCGACTAACAATCAGACAAGAACATGATCGGCCAACCAATGATACCACATAGCTTTAATATCCACCACCCTTCACAAGCAATCCTTCAGGCATATACATGCCAACATCAGGCCTACACTAAACAATATCCAATCAACAATCACAACTACTATCTAATAAACCAGTTACTAAGTTAGACTTGGCCTCCTGCCATGATCTAATTTCAAGTAACAGGAACCTGCAAGCAAATCAATCAACCACAATCACAATAACCAGAAAAAGATACTATTACTACGACTCGATCTAATACGTAACACCATATATCGATGCTACACTAAGTTGAGGGTTCCACAACCCTCTACGACACTCTAATAAAACACAACCCTCTAACCCGAGAAATGGTGATTTCGTGTTCATCCCAAATATCGGCAACATCCTAACTTCCTACCACAAAGGCCAGAAGAGAGGAACATTCAATCGACCGCGGCCCACAGTCCTTCGGGTCACCGCGCGACAGCCCACAGTCCTTCGGGTCACTGTCACATTACACCGTCGTGTAATCACTCAGCCATAGGCCATGATCCCGTATCTCTGAGTCTTCCCGATCCAGCGAATAAGGGGTTTCCTTAAACCCGCTAAATACGAGGCAGCGAGGAAACACTAATCAACCCTAAACAAGCCTAGTATGGGCGGGTTACGCACATACTGTCGGCATACACACAATCCTATCCTAGACTCTAGACACTAACAACTAGTACTAGTAATCCGGCATATATGGCCTAAGACTACTAATACCATCATCTAAAATACTAAACAACAATATCAACAATAAACAACTTAAGCGGTTAGTCACTCCCTTACCAAGAGCTGACTAACCTCAATCAACAAGATTAAATAAACAAGCAATCAACTCAATCAAACCGTTACCCAGATAGTCAAGCCTTCGGACTTTCGGCAGAGTATCGAGCTTCAAATCTTCGACTCAACTGAACCCATGGATCTGAACTGACCTTGGACAGCACCTCCACTTGATCACCAAAGAATATGACTTGCTTGGACGAATTGATTTGGACAGAGCCTTTCCTAGCTGCTGGATAAAACTTCAGAACTTCCCGGCAGGGTTTCGGACCTCGAAAATGCTCTAGAACTCTCAAAACAACTCGAAACCTCTTGCTTTCTTTTTCTACTTTCTCTCTTTCTGTAGCTTTGTTTTGAACTGACTTTGGGTGTGTGTGGATGAATGAAATGGGCAGGGGTCGTGGGGTATTTATAGTATACACCAACTAGTAAGGTTTCACCACCCAAGTGCCCGTGTGTCGTCTCGCATGCTTCCGGTTCCATGCGTCGCGACACATGGGTGTCCAAATGTCGAAAGGCATGCTTCCTTTCCATGCCAGATGACAGCACCACGTCCAGATGTCCCTCAGCATGCCTGGAGCTCATGCGTCGCGACACACGATCCTTTGCGTGTCGATCAGCATGCGCAGGTTGCAGATACGGCGACATGTCGTGCGTCTGGGTGTCAAGCTGCATGTGCTGCTCCAATGCACGGCGGCACCTCGTTCTTGTGTAGACAGATAGGTCATCAGATGATTGACACCACGTCCTGATCTCTTAAATTGAGACACCTCGAGCTTCTCGGTCGATTTGTGCGGTTTCGGCCCTTCTGGTGAATTTTCTACCCGCGATCAATCCTGAATATTTTCGCTCCCGTTCTGATGCTCTGAATAATTTTAATAAACTCCATAGGAATCCTGATCTTGAATAAAAATATTTCTCGAGCCTCCGGCCTCCCCGAGAAATTCTGCAATACCAAAATTAGGGTTTTCGGCCAACTTCGGGTTTTCCCGTCGTGCTTGCTTCCCGTCATGCTTGCTTCCCGTCATGCTTAATTCCCATCCTGCTTCCAACTTATAATGTCTCCAGAATAATATTTTATTGATATGAAGATTTTCCGAGAAAACTTCGTGATGAAGAAACGTCGGTCTTCAAAAACGTCGAGCTTCTTAACCGTCGTGCTTCCAAAAATGACCGTCTGATCAATCCAAGTCACTCCTAAAAATGGTAGA
This sequence comes from Raphanus sativus, assembly GCF_000801105.2. Classification (NCBI taxonomy): domain Eukaryota; kingdom Viridiplantae; phylum Streptophyta; class Magnoliopsida; order Brassicales; family Brassicaceae; genus Raphanus; species Raphanus sativus. The sequence continues at coordinate 15,642,725 of NC_079519.1, forward strand.
GCAGCTTATCTGACTCCTGGTTCACTCACGATCAATTCTTCAACCATCTCGTACTTTGAAACTTCTCGATCCATCGTTGTCGCCTGCGATTCGACCACCAAGTTGATGCTCGACCAATCTTCTATTTTCTCTGAACCATGTTAAGTTTGAAATGATCAAAACTCAACATTCCTCCTCATCCTTGGATTCCCAATAGCTTGGCTCCAAACTCTGACTTTGTCGATCTCGACCATTTTACCCCAAAGGACGGGTTATTACAGTACGAGTCAGGTTAAAATCGCAAACATGCAAAACGAAAGCCGATTTGTCATCGCAAAACCTCAGTCCAAGAGTAAACCTAGGTCTTTCCCTAAAACCAGCCTTCCTGGTACTTAACATCTCACAGACATAGTATCAACACCGGATACGAGATCCCAAAACTTGTCTCTTCACTTAAGTCTATCCATTTCACGAACCTTCGCGTAAATCAGTAAACTGCAAAAAATCTCGCTTTGTACAATCGATGGGTACGGTGATCATCTGAGAGGCAGGAATGAGACGACAACTCATGCCCTGTCCCTCTAACTTCGATAAACGGAAGTTCTCTCAATTTATAAAAACCACGATTTTATAGATTTGAGCAAAATATTTTTTACAGGCCAAACTTGGCTAAAATAAAAAGCCTCCAAGGCTACTCTTGCGGCCGACAAAGGTCCAATACGAAATACCATCGACAGGAACATGCTCGAAATTCACTACACTACACATAACTAGACGATAAAGTCTTGCTGGAAAACATGTCATAAGGATCTTAAGCTCCAAGACGAACTACGAATGGCTTGATCCCTTTTGACAAAGGATACGTAGGCAGCTTTCATCAAGCGCAGCCCCAATCTAAAAAGATTCCACTCTTCTTAGAATGAATGTACAACTTTCAACGGACATTTTCAACCGTTAATTCCGCCAAACTTGACTAACTTGACTTATCGCACGCTAGAACCTCGCATCTACGATCCACGGTTCTAACGGGCTGGAGGGGCTAACTGTTGGGGTCAAAAACGGTCACAACAAAATTAACGTTCGAAAATATTCCTCGAAAAAGATAATTCTCGTAAAAATTACTTAAACTAATTTTTACGATAAAATTCTTAAATAGATTTGTCCGCAGCGTGGAAACAAGCTCCAATGGTTCGTGTTGACGACGAAGTTAGTATCAAAACATTCAATAAAAATATACGTTTTAAGAATTTCTACGTTTTCAAGAAAGAAAAACTTATACGAAAAACTCGCGGAAAAATCTTGTTTTAAAAACAACGATTTCTTAAAACAACGATTTCTTAAATCAACGATTTCTTAAATCAACGATCTCTTAAATCAACGATCTCTTAAATCAACGATCTCTTAAATCAACGATCTCTTAAATCAACGATTTCTTAAAAATCGTCTCCTTGCAAAAGGTTCTGCGACTAAACGACGTTCTCGTTAAAACACGATCATCGGAGGTAACAAAATATCGTTAAACCACGAGGATGCGGCTTGGCAATCATGAAACAACCAAGGGATCACACGAAGATCTGTCGCTATAGCGACCGAGCTCATACACAAGTATTTTCCAAAACGTCCAAAGTCTTCCGAAAAGACGATACGACGTAAAACTATGCACTCTCGACTATCCTTATAACAATCCTCCTTAAGCCACGGCTAACCATTTCTTGATTTCTCGATCAAGTGGGATCGTCCGTTCGGTTTACAATGAAACCGCGGAAACTTAACTTTATCGAAGAAATCGTAACAAACGTCTCAAATCAAAAGACGGCCCAAAGGGTCCTAAACTTGATTCGAGGCTCACTTACGATTTCTTAAAATCCCATAAATCTTATGACGGTTTATGCTTGGAGGATAAACATCAGTTTCCGCGGATAAATGGAAACTTTCCGCAGATAATCATGAAGATCGGGAAAAATGGAATATTTCCATTTTTGGACTATGACGGCTTAAGGGTAAAAGAGGGAAGCGTAAACCGACCTAGGAGGGAGTATATAAGGAGCTCAAGGCGAGAGGCATAAAAAGGAGAACTATTTTAGACTCACAATTCGCTGCACTTAGAAGCTTAAGCTTTATTCTCGACAGGTTCGGTTTCTATGACTGGCACTCAGTTACTAGACGAACTCGCCCAGGCAGTTCGATCTCTTGTCCAGCTCTATCAATTGAACTACGTTCGGCTTGATCCTCGAAAGGGGTACGTAGGCAGCCTTTAATAAGGTTCAGTCCGAAATCAATCAAAAACCGTTTCCGCATCTTTTTCGTATTTTGTTATCGAGCTGCGACTCAACTAGGTGTTAAGGCTTTAGGTCGCTAAAGCTAGATAACTCACTGACAGCACTTGCGGTTAAAGCTCTTATAATCTCTTGTAATGCTCGCAACGCTCTTACACAAATTCGAAATAAGATTTATTGTTTTCTCTAAATTCATTTTGTTATCTTTTCATATTTTATGCGTCGATTTGGTCACTTGTCGTTGGCTCCGCAGAAATCCGGGACCTCTGGAAAATTAGAGTTTTCATACTTTCCTTATTTATACGATATATTGAGGTGCGAATTTCGGTTCCCATAGTCAGTATTAGTGTTGGAGGTCAGTTTTGGTTTCTTCAAACAATCTTAGCTAGTGTATATAGGTGAAAAGTTGATCCACTTTAGCATCTTTAGTACTATCTGCAATCAGTAAATCTAGAATGGTACTAAAGAGTGGTTAGATAATCAAGTATAAATCTATATCAATGTCCCCATTTAGTACTTATGTGAAAAATAATTTTGAAAACATGTTTAATAAAAACCAAAATGAAAACACATATTAGTAAACTCCCCCAGACTTAAATTACACTGTCCCAGTGTAACACAACCGGAGTGAATAAATAAATAAATCATAAGAACTGAATGTAACAAGATAGAACGACTAAACCTGACCGATATGGTGTCGATCGATACGTATAATTGTATGTCGATCGTTAGTAATGGTCGTGTGGTGTCGAGTGATGTGAATGGAATGTGTCGGTCGACGGAATCATCATTCTACTTGGATCTTTAAAAATCTGCAAAAATAAATGCGAAAAATAAATATAAAAATGTAAAAATAACTTAAAAAAGAAAATAAAAGAAAACCTAATAGTGGGTTGCCTCCCACTCAGCGCTTTGTTATAGTCATTTAGCTTGACTTTGGTGGGTGAGTGACTCAGTTGGTGTAGAAACTGCTGTTTATCAGAATACAAGCATCAATTTCGTGTCTCCTCCTATCAAACCATGTGGTAATGAAGCTTCTTTTGGCATCATCACTTCTTAGCTGTTTCTCATCTATCTTGAGGACTGTATTTGTGAGCTTCCTCAGAGTTCTTTCAATTGATTCAATGCTGCCAACATTCCTGCAGACGGTGTTGTAGGAGTATTCTGACAGTTCCCTCAGCTCATTCTGCATTGCGTCGATCTTGTCATGAATCAGTTGATCTCGGTCCGCTAAGGACTCGGTGTCGATCGATGCTACAACATGTGCATCGGTCTTTTTGCTGGGAGTTCTGTCGGTCGATCTAGTGGTAAATGTGTCGATCGATTCTGAACGTTGTCCTTGGTACTGTATAGCACGTATCTCGTTCTTCAGTAGACGAGTAGTTCTGCATAGGCTGTTTACTCTTTTGTTGAGTGTTGTCAATGTCATCACATCTCCCGATGAGTCTCTCCTCCATAGCATCCATAGCTTCGTATAGCTCATGTTTGATCTCATCAACTTCTGCTGCTGTGCATGCTGTCTGCGCTGGTGGTTGCTCGATTTCGATCGATATGGGTCTGAGCCTGTCGATCGATGTTGCGTTTCTGTCACGAAGATCAAGATGGTCTTGAACTATGCCAATGTCTTGTTGCAACTCGTTCAACTGTTGTGACAGTGTATCCAGGTATCGCATGATAGGTGAACTGTAGTGATTGTGCCTTTCCTCGTATGATTTCATCCTATCTTCCATTGCTGTGAACCTTGTGTCGATCGATGGTGAAGACTGTTCGTCGATCGAGAGGACAGTAGCATCCTGAGTCTTACCTTTCTCGCGAATTGTTGCCTACTCTTTCTGTAGAAGATCAATCATCTTGCTTAACCATTCGACATTGTTGTTGAGAGGGCTGTAGACGTCTCCAATCCGTGTATTTATGTAAGCGATCTCCCATTCATCTCTTTTAGGTAATGAACATTCTGGTTGGTCCTTGGATGTAGTATTGCCGATGTCGATCGATGGTGCAGATGCTGTGTCGATCGATGCAGATGGCGTAGCTTCCTTCTCAAGCATGGTTCTAATGCTCTCAGTCTCCATTCTTAGTACTGCCATGTCACTTTGAAGAGCTTCATAGCTGCTATCCAAAGGCTGGAAAGTATCTTCCACCAATGTGCGAAATTCTTCCTCAAGGTGTGCCAGAGCTCTCCACACAACCGTCACCATATCATCTATCTCCTCTCTGATGTAGGGTACTGGTGGTGGTCTGTATGCATGGTAAGGGCGTGTATGTTCTAGAAGACGTAACCAACTCCTGTGAAAAATAGATGCTCTCTCCAGGATTCTTCTTATGTGCTCCTTGGTAACAGGGATGATTTCACCATCAACTCCCCTAGCATGTCCAAACTCATCTTTGTGGACAACAAATTCGTCCCTCGCTTCCCATTTGAATCTTCTGGATCCGCTGGAATCAAAGGCACGTCGTCCAAACTCCATACGTCTGTCGGTCGATCTAACTCTTGCACTGTCTATCAATCTGGGTAACTCGCCGTCGATCGATGGTGATGAAACGATATCGATCGATGGTGAACTCCTAGGTTGACCGAAACTTTGAGGAACTGTATCCTCCTTAATGGTGACGTAGTGGTTGTCTTGGATGTGAGCTAGGATGTCTGGATGGCCACGTTGCTGTGTGAACAGGTTTTCCGGTCCATTAGCAACTTGAAGGATGTCTGCTATGTCTTCTATGGATATGTGCAGAATTCTTCCATCCATGGCTCTTGCAAAGCCACCTGTGTCCCTGAAAATACCAAATTCATCAGGTGTTAGTGAAACATTCCTGATATCATATGAATCATGAAATCGAGATTGAGCTCTGGTAAAGGAATCGATCGATGGGACAGTTGTGATGGCGATCGATGATGATCGTCTAGCTGCATGGTTGGATCGATTTTTCTTGATGTTGCAGTCCTCCATGGTGATGTTGCTAGTTGCTGGAAGCTGCTGGGTATGAGTTGTTGAAGTTTGAAATTTCGTGGCTAATGTTGACAACTTTATATACCCATCTGATGCCCTAATTGGTGAAATTCCTTTTTTGTCCTTTAAGTCGTCTGAGTCAATATCGATCGATGTGATGCTGACGATGTCGATCGATGGACGATGTCGTTTTGCTGGGTGAAGTAGATAATCAATCGACGGTGGACGGTGGATGTCGATCGATTTTGGGAAACGATTTGCGTATCTATCATTCTCCATTTAATTTTTCCAAGCTCTTTCTTTCCAATAATCTTCATCAAATTCTTCAATGTGGTTTCCACTGTGGGAAGATCTGGCTGTATCTACTGCAAAACTCTCATGAAATCCTCTATCTGCCCAACTTCTTACTGAGTAATCATCTTCTTTACTGTTGGGTTGGGTGGCAAAATTTGGGTAGCAATGATCTGGTAAATCGAGTTCATCATCTGGTGTACCTCTGTCGATCGATAGTCCATGGTTGGTCTCGATCTCTTCTGACTCGCTGGTGTCGATCGATGATGTGGAGACGTTGTCGATCGATCCCGAGTACTTTGTTTCGTACTCTACTTCACAATGACAAACTGCAATGATACCAAGATCATATTCTTTTTCCACGGTTTTGGCTGTTGGTTTGCCAAGTTTGACAGGGTCGTAGTGGATATCTGGATCTATCATAGTCAAGCACATCCTCTTGGTGTGTATGTCACATACAGATCCTACTGTAGTCAGAAATGCTATTCCAAGTAAGAGGGAAGAGTTCCAATTTAACTTGATGTATAGGACATGAAAATCCACATGGACAAAGGCATTACCAATCTGCACTTCCAGGTCTCTGATCAAGCCTCCAGAATTTTTCTGAGTGTAGTCCACAAATGTGAAGATCTCTGGTGAAGGCTCTACTTTCAGACTCAGATGGTCTGCTATAACCTTTGGTAAGATGCTGACTGATGAACCAATGTCACATAGTGCATGAGGAAACTCAACCCCTTTTCCTACACAGGGTATTGGAAACTTCCCAGGATCACTCTTCTTCTTCAATGTGATCCTTTTCCTCATATCTTCTCTGACATTGTCAAACATTCTCCTAATGTCATTTTTAGTCTTCCTTGTTTCTCTGAAAACATCCACAATCTACTTATGAAGTAAACCTCCTCAAAGGGTTTCTCTAGTGGAATTCTGATAACTCTCTTAGTGAAACCATCAATCTCCTTCTCATTAACTGGTCTTAGGTGTTTTCTCCTTTCTACTCCTTAACCTTCTTCCTTCTATTCCCTCTGATGTTGGTGCAGTGTGGGTTACTAGTAGTCTCTGCAGGGTTAGCTTGTGGTTTCGGTGTGGGTCGGAGTGCATTGATTCGGTTGCTGCCAATCGATGTTAGTTGCACTCGGTATGTGAGAGGTGCGTGTCGATCGATAGGTGGAGAAAAGGGTCGATCGATGCGTGTCTCATCTTTGTGTCGATCGATGAGTGGCTCGTCTCATCGGTCGATATCTTCGTAGGTGGGGGTGGGTGGATGAGGATGCGAAGCCGTGAATTCAGCATGTGTCAAAATCCTAACCGCGTTGCAATCTGTAGTCGTATCTGGAAATGACATCGTTTTTGTCGATCGATGTGGACTAGTTGGTGTCGATCGACACCATTGTGATCCTCCGAAACTTAGTGAACTTTCCACTTCGAAGTCTCCTTCTTGAAGCTTCTCATGCTTCACCACTTGCCAGAAATTATCATCTATAATGGCATTCACGTGGTGTTTCATGCTTCCGTCTCCTAGTTCCTTAGAAGTTCTAATTCTCCTGATAGAGTCTTCAGTTTGGACAATCTGTGTCTCAAGCTTCCTAACTTGAGTACAAAGGGTGTCTATCCTTGTGTTCAGATTGTTGAAGACAGTCAATTTTTCCATTGAAATCCACTGTAAGCTTCTGCTGTCCTTCAAGAACTCTATCAATCATGGCATCAAACTTACTCTCCTGGGTGGGTGGTGGTGGGTTTTGGTAAGCTGAGTTGCCGTAGTTCCTGGTGTTGGTGAAAGGTTTCTGATACTGTGAACTCTGGTTGTAATTACTCTTCTGACCACTGCCAAAAAAGTTTATGTTTCCACTCTGGTTTTCATATTTCTGAAATCCAGTACCTCCAATGTAGTTCACATCTTCCATTGTATCATCTTCTCTAGCCTCTCCTTCTTCAGTTGAGCAGACTGGCTTCCCCAAAAATGCATGTAAAGCAACTATCTTAGCTCTGACTTCATTCATCTGGTCCTACCCGATGGTTACAACAGATTTCTTCTTATCAGAGTCAGTGTTCTTGGTGCTGCTGCTGTTGGCTAGGTTCTCATTAAGTCTCACAGCCTCTATCGATTCTTGGTGTTGAAGTTCTCCTTGCTAGCAGTATCAAGAGCCATCTGATACCTCAAGGCGATACCTCTGTAGAAAGTGCTTAGCAGCTGCACTTTATTGAATCCATGGTGTGGACAGTCTCGCTGGAAGAACTTAAATCTGATCCACGCGTCTTTAAAAGTCTCACCAGGCTTTTGCGCGAAAGTGGCGATTTTGCTCCTTAAGTCTTCAGCACGTGCCTCATTAAAGAAATTACGCAGGAAGGCATTTTTGATGTTGGCCCAGGATGTCAGTGATCTTGTAGGTAGCTGCTTGAGCCAGTGTGAAGCTTCTCCAATCAGTGAGTATTTGAAGAGCTTGCAGAGTAGGTAGTCCTCAGGGACTCCATCCATACGAATAGCAGCTATAAGATCCTCGAACCTTTCCAGATGGTCCATAGGATGCTCGTTTGATAACCCAGAGTAAGGTATCTGTGACACGAGAGAGTAGTACTGAGGCTTGAGCTCAAAGTTCGGCTTCTGAATCTCTCAAAGTCGAATATATGATATTTTGGTGTAGTACTCATCAGGACGATTGTAGTCTGCCAACGATCGTGTTTGAGCTTCTCCTATAGCCTCAGCTTCTGGCTCAGGGATTATGTTTCCCTGTGCATTTAGCTTCTGACCTGTTGCATTATGCAGATGACCATCTTGGTCATACAGGTTTCCATTCTCGCCCTGCGTGAGTATAACAATCGCAACCATGCCTCGCGGGTTAGTATCGATCGACGTACGGTTGGTAGTGTCGAACGATGTGAATCGGTAAAGGGTATCGGTCGACGTTGCTGTCTGAGTATCGGTCGACGGTTGAACGTGAATATCAGTCGACGGTACTGTGGTTATGTCGATCGATGCGGAGCGTAGGTCTTTGCGGATTGAACGTTCCAAGTGTGCAGGATCTTCTGAGAATAATAGTTGATTTCTTTTATAGCTTCTGGTACTGCTGGGCATGTACCTGAAAAGACAAGAAAAATTTTAATCAGAGTGGGGTAAAGAAAAAGAAAAACCTAAAATTGATAAAATTAAATCTAATGGCGATCAAAGCTCCCCGGCAACGGCGCCAAATTTGATACTGCTCAAATTACCCTATAGAGCTTACACTCTCAAATAAGAGGTTCAGCTGTAGTACTTAGGGATCGAATCACGAAGAGCTAGGGAACCAATTAAATCTAATCAATTAATCAATCCTAGGTGAATTTGGTTTTAATGATGAAATGTAAATGACAATTCCTAAAATGAGCAAGGTAGTTGCTCTAACTAACAATATGATGGTTATTTAAATAATAATGAAGAGTGCTAGACTTAGGACTTTTATTCAGGAATGAAGATTATAATATCTATAAATGCCTAACAAGTTGCTTGCATGATACTAAAGAACTCAGCCGCTTAACTCTCAGTGATGTCTCACTGGTTAAATAATCAAGATCTCTGGCCTCAACTGTCGTATGTTGACCAGAAAAAGAGTCGATCGATATCCTTTAGAGATATCAAGCGATACACCTTTCGCAGCGCCGATCGATTCACCTGTCGGGATATCGATCGAAGGCGTCTAGATATGCCTAGGCGCGAGCCGATAATGAACACTAGGTCTCAAGGAGGACGGTTAGCTCTTCTCCAAGGAGACAACTAGTTCAAACAGATAATTCAAGATATCAAAGATCCTAATGATCTATGTTCTAGTTAGCTACTCTAGAACAAGCTTAGGGTGCAATCTATTTGATGAATATCACAACTTAGCAAATATAGTTTGGGGCTAATCCCACAAACCTATTTAAACCCTAGATCTAACAAGTAGACTACTTAGACATAGCTAAGCAATTCATAATATAAGATAGATAAAAGAATTGCATAGATAGGGAATAGAAAACAAATGGAGTTCAATCACAAATCTCTCAATGATCTCTCCAATCCCTCAAAACATAAAACTTTAGCTTTCTCTCACACTCTCTGCTTTGCCTCTCAAGACTTGTTGCTTGCTTAGACTTGTCAAAGCTTGTTGCCGTCAAAAACACTTAGCAGAAATATTTAAGCATTTCCATTAGTTAAAAACTCGTCAGGGGTAATTTCGTATTTGGTGAAGTATTGGTGAAGTAGTCGGCTAAACCATTTCGCCCTCGATATCGATTGACAACACTAGATGTGTATCGATCGATTATAATCTTCTAGTACGCGGATCTTCTCAGCTACATCGATCGACAACTCTGGATGAGTATCGATCGATTCTTATCACAATGTTGACTTCCGACTTGGTCATGAATGGTCAACTCAGGTGTATTATCTCTTGTACTCCAAAATGCTCCAAAAGCATCACTTTATCACGAAATGCTCCTGAACCTGAAAACATACCTAACAGGCTAGAAAACACATTAGTTATATAATAAAATACTACTATACCATGGTAAGAAATGGGTGAAATACATGGTATATCACCGGGCGCTCAGACCCGCGTCCTGGGCGCCGGGCGTGCAGTCGGACGTCTTGTTTCTGCACGCCGGGCGCCATCGCTGGATTTCCGAGACCTCTTCTTAGTTCCCTTAGGACATCAAAGACAAAACACAAATCAAAGGTTAGGTCAACATTTTATTTGCAAACCTCAAGCAAATCTAAGTTAACCAATACCAAAACTTGCCATGAGACCCAGCCGGATGTGTGATGACCTGCCCTAACCCAACAGCCTAGAATCAAACATGCTCTGATACCAACTCGTAAGACCCAAACCTGGATTCCTTGATCCAACCAGTCCGCGGCCTTACCTAAGAGTCTAAGTGTACTTCAGCCGGTTAAGGTCCAATCTTTACTTAGTCATTTTTCAAGCAATTGAGGTTCATGCAATAATAAAAACAATGCGGAAGCTTAAGGCAAACATCATATTATATATATATATGTCAAATGTGATCCATACAAAGTTTTCAAATCAATCAGTTGCCCAATAGGCTATTATAAATCCAATGTATCCAACAATCCCTACATCACACATCCCACACGGCCAAGGTCTTCATGGCTCCTTAGCCTTACCACGATCCCTGTCAGGACCTGAAACCAAAACCCACAACACATATGCATAAGAATCACAATCCGATATCCTAGCAATCAACATCCTAAGCATGGTTTGGACACTTAGCCTAATTCTGGCCAAAAGTGACCCTTTCTGATACTTGTCCAAAAACTAAATAAAATTCAAGATAATTCATGATAATTCATGACTAAGAGAATGGTCAAGTCGGATTTCTCAGAACTGGCCTCGATCATACAGATCTCACCCATGAACAGCCCATATGGCTATAACTGACTACCTCTAAATCAATGATATAAATCGGTTCTATCACTTTGATAAATCATTATCAATCCCTATTAAGAGATATTTGACGCCCAATCCCAATAACTCCCTCAGGAACCATGAGATCGGTCCACACATGCCCAACCAAGGCCATGGAGAGATTACTCTGATCTATCCAAGGCTTGGAGGCGTGACCATGAGTTTGAACCCACAGAACACTTCAGAATATAGTAGAGAAGGGATATATTAACAGGAAAAGAGTAATAGATGCAACCATCCACACATGGATCAAACGGCCTGACCATCCGGATGAATGGCCTTAGGCGGTTTGCACTTGGTTTGCATCCTGTACCTTAGGTGTGTGCCCGGAAGTTCCCAAACTCTTCTCCGCAGCCTTCTCCTTCCCTCTAGTATCCATTTCCGATCAAGTCTCCTTTGCCCACGGCTAGAACCCACCGGAATCACCAAGTCTTCACACGGACTGCCTTGCGGCCAACTCTTCTCTTTTCTCTCTTTGATTCTGTAAAGAATTGGGCAGAGTTTCCCCTTCTGTTTCTGACGGTTTCTGTCGACAGAGAAGACCTATATTTATACGAGAAGGGCTTGCCAACTATTCTTGGGCGATCAGATGCAATGATTGGCCGATTGGCCAACAGTTACACCTTTTCGGCCAAACCGTCCAACCGCTCCTCAACTGCTCTTCTCTGCGTTTGGGCTGATCGATCTCTGGCCCAATAGATTGCCCACATGCATAGCTTAGTTGCAAAAGAATCACAGACCCATCGGACCCCCATGACCACCATCTGGACCATAACCACCACACATGGTCCGCAATGACCGGCCAAGACTCCAACACTCCTAGCTGCCTGAGCTGAGTGAGCTACTCCTCCAGCTCTAGTGAGCTAGCTCAGACTGTGTGAACTCCCTCCCAGCTCTACCTAGCTGGTTGAGCTGCCTCCGAACCTTGTCCAACTTCTGGACCACTCGTCCAGCTCTCTTTAGCTCCTTTCTTTCTTATTATGGTCAAGTCTCAGCCATCTGATGCACTTAACCTTCTGTTTGGACCATGATACACTTGCCTTTAGATCATATGACCTGGCCAGTTCATCTCCTCGTACCATGGCCCATCCTGATGGCCTTATGTAGAACTAGGGACATGACAATGTCCGTCTGCACGCCCGGCGCCCAGGATGTGAGCCTGGGCGCCCGGCGCCCAGGACGCGAGTCTGGGCGCCCGACGTGCAGAATCGGGATGTCCGTCTGGACGCCCGGAGCCCAGACGTAAGTCTGGGCGCCAAGCGAACAGAAACGAAGTCTGGGCGCCTGGCGCACAGAAACAGGACATCCGTCTGCACGCCCGGTGCCCAGGACGCGAGTCTAGGTGCCCGGCATGCAGAATCGGGACGTCTGTCTGGACGCCCGGTGCCCAGTACGTGAGTCTGGGCGCCCAGCGCCCAGGACGCGAGTCTGAGCGCCCGCCGAGCAGAAACGGGACGTCCATCAGCAGGCACGGTGCCCAGGATGTGAGTCTGGGCGCACGGCGCCCAGGACGTGGGTCTGGGCGCCCGGCGTGCAGAAACGGGACGTCCGACTGCACCCCCGGCGCTCAGGACGCGGGTCTGAGCGCCCGGTGATATACCATGGATTTTACCCGTTTTCTACCATGGTATACTAGTGTTATTATATATTTAATCTGTTTTCTAGCCTGTTAGGTATGTTTTCAGGTTCAGGAGCGTTTCATGATAAAGTGATGTTTTTGGAGCATTTTGGAGTGTAAGAGATGATACACCCGAGTTGACCATTCAAGACCAAGTCGGAAGTCAACATTGCGATAAGAATCGATCGATACTCATCCAGAGTTGTCGATCGATGTAGCTGAGAAGATCCGCGTAATAGAAGATTACAATCGATCGATACACAACTAGTGTTGTCGATCGATATCGAGGACGAAATGGTCTAGCCGACTACTTCACCAAGACTTCACCAAATTACGAGATTGCCCCTGACGAGTTTTTAACCTAATGGAAATGCTTAAATATTCCTGCTAAGTGTTTTTGACGGCAATCTTCGAAAGAAGCAAGCTTTGAAGAGTCTAAGCAGAGTGTGAGAGAGAGACTAGAGTTTTACTTGTTTTGAGAGATTGGAGAGATTTGTTACCTCCTTTTGTATTTCTACTTCATTCTATCTATGCAATTCTTTCATCTATCTATGGTTATATAATTGCTTAGCTATGTCTGAGTAGTCTACTTGTTAGATCTAGGGTTTAAATAGGTTTTGTGGGATTAGCCCCAAACTATAATTGCTAAGTTGTGATATTCATCAAATAGATTGCACCCTAAGCTTGTTCTAGAGTAGCTAACTAGAATATAGATCACTAGGATCTTTGATATCTTGAATTATCTGTTTGAACTAGTATGTCAGCTCGCGCCTAGGCATATCTAGAAGCCGTCGATCGATATCCCGACAGGTGAATCGATCGCCGAGCGAAAGGTGTATCGATCGATATCTCTAAAGGATATCGATCGACTCTTTCTCTGTGTCAACATACGACAGTTGAGGCCAGATATCTAGATTATTTAACCAGTGAGACATCACTGAGAGTTAAGTGACTGAGTTCTATAGTATCATGCAAACAACTTGTTAGGCATTTATAAACATTATAATCTCCATTGCTGAATAAAAGCCATAAGTCTATCACTCTTTATTTCATTTAAACACCCCATCATATTGATTAGTTAGAGCAACTACCTTGCTCATTTTAGGAATTGCTATTTTCATTTCTATCTCTAAAACCAACTTCACCTAGGATTGATTAGTAGATTATATTTAATTGGTTCCCTAGCTCCTCGTGATTCGATCCCTAAGTACTACAGTTGTACCTCTTATTTGAGAGAGTAAGCTCTACTGGGTAATTTGAGCACTATCACCCAGCGTGCAGAAATGGGACGTCCGTCTGGACGCCCGGCGCCCAGAACGTGATTCTGGGCGCCGGTCTGGGCGCCCGGCGTGCAGAAACGGTACTTCTGTTTGGACGCCCGGCGCCAGAATGCGAGTCTGGGCCCCCTGCGCCCAGGATGTGAGTCTGGGCACCCGGCGTGCAGAAAGGGACGTCCGTCTGGACGCCCGGCGCCCTGGATGTGAGTCGGGGCGCCCGGCGTGCAGAATCGGGACGTCCGTCTGGGCGCTCGGCGCTTAAAGCTATGTCGTGGTCGTGCTTGTTTTGTTTTTGTTTTTCCTTTCAGTGATTGTTTTGCGTAAAGTCCGTAGATAAGAAATAATCTTAGACGTTGATTTTTGAGATAACCGTTTTTGACCCCAACAGTTAGCCCCCAGCCCGTAAGGCTCGGAGATGATTTTGCGGGCGGAATATATGAGTTGAAAATCGAAACTTTTGGCTAAGAGTGTTTTATTGCGGAAATCCATGTCATCCTCATCTTCCTATAAGTGCTCATCACTTCTTATTCTCCTCACACTTTTTTCTTTGAACCTCTCCCCCCTTTGAATTCTCCAAGCAAAAAATGCCTCCTTCCCAACCTGAAAAGAAACATTCCGACATCGAGATGGGCGCAGCCAGCAAGGCCTCGCCGGCTTCGACTGTTCCGGACGCCACGCAGTCATTCGTTGACGGGTTCCGTTGTTTCAAGGACAAGTTGTCGCGTCGCAATGCCGAGAAGCGGGCCCGAGCCGAAGCAACTAGTGTTCCTTCTTCACTGGTGCCCCCGTCCCAAGCACCTGGGTCTGAAATTCTGCGCAACACTCCCTTCCCATGGAAAGAGCCGTTGTCCCCGAGCAGAATCTCGACGTCCAAGCTCGTCCCTCCGTTTCCTCTACCGCTCTGATTGTGATCTCTGGTCAGGAAGATGCGGTGGAGTCTATTCCCCCTCCTTCGGACAAGAAAGAGATCGTTTTGGGACTCCTCGCACCTAGTGTCGCACCGCTACCTAAGGGACGCACGAGGGCTGGTCCCGCGACTGGGTCGGCGAAGATGAAGAGGTGCGCTAAGAGCGAAGAGGGCGAGCCTTCGGGATTGTTATCGCAGCATCGTTCAAAGGTTTGCTCATGGTTTATCCACAATATCTTTTTTCTTTTCTTACCCTCTCTTCGTGGACAGTTCGTGTCGTTGATCGATGGGATGCTCGGTGACTGCGGGTCAGAAGTCGCGAGCCTGTCGAAGGAGTTGGAGTCGTCGCAGGAGGCTTTGAAGGGTACTGAGGCTGTGTTACAAACCATCGAGAATACCCATGTGCCGCCAGACGTCTCAGTTCGAAGTTCGAATCGGCG